>NC_069503.1:398016040-398316040 GCF_027579735.1 Bombina bombina | reverse complement strand
TTGTGAGTTTTACACTACAACGCTGTAGCATAAAACTCATAACTAAAGTGCTAAAAAGTACCCTAACACCCATAAACTACCTATTAACCCCTAAACCGAGGCCCTCCCGCATCACAAACACTAAAATAAAATTATTAACCCCTAATCTGCTGCTCCGGACATTACCGCCACTAGAATAAACATATTGACCCCTAAACCTCCCCACTCCCGTCTCGCAAACACTAGTTAAATATTATTAAACCCTAATCTGTCGCCCCTGACATCGCCGCCACCTACATTATACTTATTAACCCCTAATCTTCCGCTCTGGACATCGCCGCCACCTACATTATATTTATTAACCCCTAATCTGCTGCCCCCAACATCGCCGCCACCTACCTACATTTATTAACCCCTAATCTGCTGTCCCCAATGCCGCCTCCACTATTCTAAATTTATTAACCCTTTAAACTTAAGTCTAACCCTAACACCCCCTAACTTAAATATAATTTAAATAAATCCAAATAAACTTACTATCATTAACTAAATTATTCCTATTTAAAACTAAATATTTACCTATAAAATAAACCCTAAGCTAGCTACAATATAACTAATAGTTACATTGTAGCTAGCATAGGGTTTCTTTTTATTTTACAGGCAAGTTTGTATTTATTTTAACTAGGTAGAATAGTTACTAAATAGTTATTTAATTACTACCTAGCTAAAATAAATACAAATTTACTTGTAAAATAAAACCTAACCTATGTTACAATAACACCTAACACTACACTACAATTACATTAATTACCTACATTAAATACAATTAAATAAATTAAATTAGCTAAATCACAAAAAAACAAACACTAAATTACAGAAAATAAAAAATAAATACAGATCTTTAAAGTAATTACACCTAATCTAATAGCCCTATCAAAATAAAAAAGCCCACCCAAAATAAAAAAAAACCCTAGCCTAAACTAAACTACCAATAGCCCTTAAAAGGGCTTTTTGCGGGGCATTGCCCCAAAGAAATCAGCTCTTTTACTTGTAAAAAAATACACACAACCCCCCCAACAGTAAAACCCACCACCCACACAACCAACCCCCCAAATAAAAGCCTAACTAAAAAAACCTAAGCTCCCCTTTGCCCTGAAAAGGGCATTTGGATGGGCATTTAGCTCTATTGCTGCCCAAAGCCATAAACTAAAAAATAAACCCACCCAATACACCCTTAAAAAATCCTAACACTAATCCCCGAAGATTCACTTACCGGGAGAAGTCTTCATCCAAGCGGCAAGATGTTCTAAAGAAAGCCAGCAGAAGTGGTCCTCCAGACAGACAGAAGTGGACCTCCAGATGGGCAGAAGTGGTCCTCCAGAGGGGCAGAAGTCTTCATCCAGACGGCATCGTCTATCTTCATCCTTCTGACGCGAAGCGGCTCCATCTTCAAGACATCTGGCGCGGAGCATCCTCTTCAAACGACGGCTTCTTCAGAATGAATATTTTTTTAACTGACGTCATCCAAGATGGCGTCCCTTAGATTCCATCGGAATTAAGGTAGAAAAAATCCTATTGGCTAATGCAATCATCCAATAGGATTTAGCTGGCATTCTATTGGCTGTTCCAATCAGCCAATAGAATGCGAGCTCAATCCTATTGGCTGATTGGATCAGCCAATAGGATTGAAGTTCAATTCTATTGGCTGATTGCATTAGCCAATAGGATTTTTTCTACCTTTATTCCGATTGGCTGATAGCATTCCAATTTACTTTTATCACCAATTCTGCTTTGTTCTCTTGGTATTCTTAGTTGAAAGCTTAACCTAGGAGGTTCATATGCTAATTTCTTAGACCTTGAAGGCCACCTCTTTTCAGAATGCATTTTAACAGTTTTTCACCACTAGAGGGTGTTAGTTCACGTATTTCATATACATAACACTGTGCTCATGCACGTGAAGTTATTTGTGAGCAGGCACTGATTGGCTAAACTGCAAGTCTGTCAAAAGAACTGAAATAAAGGGGCAGTTTGCAGAGGCTTAGATACAAGATACTCACAGAGGTTAAAAGTATATTAATATAACTGTGTTGGTTATGCAAAACTGGGGAATGGGTAGTAAAGGGATTATCTATCTTTTAAAACAATAAAAAGTCTGGTGTAGACTGTCCCTTTAAGCACAAGAACATTTTTCTTTATAAAAAGAAACCAATACATTCATAACACTATCATTCTTCTCAAGGATAGTAAAGCAAGTTCAAAGTTTCATTTTTACTTAAAGGAGAAACATTATTTTTACTGCATAAAGAATTAAAATGTACACTTAAACTTGATAAATGCTAATTATTTCCACACAACAAAAAACAATTAATAGAGCCATAGAACTCTCAGCTGTGCCTCCAAATACATCAATACTGGTTGAGGGAGAAAGTAAGTTACAAAAGAAGAACATAAATCCCCATTCTAATCAAACAGAATATCCTTAGTAAATCATCATATGGCTTTAATAAAATTTCTTTATAAGGCATTAGTGACACAAAAGCAGCCCTATATAACATTTATGGGGACACATTGACACCAGTATTTCAATCAATAAAGAAACACTTTTCTAAGAGCTTTTCGACTGATATTTGGACTTTTCAAATTCAACACCTGGAACCTTTTGGGAAAAAAAACATTTCTGCCTGTTTCCAGCATAATTCCTTGACTGACTATACATTTTTCTCAATACTAAATACCTTACCTATGCTCATTTCACATATTAATAAACACTATGGGCTAGATTATATATATTATACCACTTACCTCATTTCTTAAAATCACTTTGTTCTGGGATATATCCTTATCCTTCCACTTGATGCCGGGATAAGTTTGGTCTGATAGGGAAATATCCCACGAGCATTACATTATACTTGGCCCATGGACCCAAATGAGGTAGCAAGAGCAGTCTTTCTTCAGGGACAGACCCTGGGAACCTATGCCATACACTTGCAGAATTTGGATTCTAAACTAGACACTATAACCACTATGCTCTCACTGGTTGCAGAGAAAAATGCTGCTCCTGTTGCCACACAGCCAGTCCCTGTTGCTAGTGCTGCAACCTCCTCCCCTGTTTCTGGTAGTATACCCCAGATACCGTTTCCTGACAAGTATGATGCTACTACTGACTGTAGGGGTTTTCTCAACCAGTGCAGGCTGCACTTCCGCAATGACCTTCACACCTTCCAGTCTCTTCGGTCAAAGGTCACTTTTATCATTTCTTTATTGAAAAACAATGCCCTAGTCTGGGTCTCTCTCCTTTTGGAACAGAGTGCTCAGCTCCTGAATGATGCAGATACCTTTATATCTGCATTATCTTCTGCATTTGGGACCTCTGGCCTCACTTCTGCTGCAGAATACTCTCTCTTGGATCTCTGCCAGAGCAATAGATCTGTGGCACAAAACACCATTGGGTTTCACACCTTGGCACATGAGACCAGTTTGGATGGCAGTGCTCTCAAAGCAGCCTTCAGGAGAGGCCTGCATGAGCGCATCAAGGATGAGCTCACTTATCGTGATCTTCCATCTTCCCCAAGCTGTGAGAGTGAGAACTTACAGAATTCTTCTCTCTCATCCTCCTACCCGTCCAGTCACTAGACTATCCTCTACCCCTTCAGCACCTTCAGCTACCTCTGAAGAAGAAACCATGGATTTATCTTTCCTTAAGCCCTCTGAATCTGAAAGACAGAGAAGAAGGTGATTAAGACTGTTTTTCTATTGTGGTTCTAATTCACACCAACTCAAGAATTGTGATATACTGTCAAGAAAAGCCAACGCTTAGAGGATAACAGTGGGTACCTCTAAGCCTGGCCACTACTAATTCCCGTCACTCTTCTCGGATCCTGGTACCTGTTACCCTTATCTTTCTTCAGAATTCTGTCCACTCTCAAGCATTTATTGATTCAGGGGCAGCTGGAAATTTCCTAAATCACTGTTTCATTATTCACGCAGGGTTGCCTCTTCTTAAAAAAAAACATTGTCTGAAAATAACCACTCTGGATGGCACTCCCCTTGGATCAGCTTTAATCCATTTCGAATAAGCATCCCTAGCCATGACTATGGGAGTCCTACATACCGAACAGTTGTAGTTCGATGTCATTCATTCTCCTGCACAATCAGTTATCCTTGGTCTTCTTTGGCTATGTAAACCCAATACTCAATTTGACTGGACTGAGGGACAATTAGCCTTCTGGGGTAAATCCTGCCTGGCTAAGATTTCTCCGCTGCATCACATTTCTATAGCCAGCCTTTGAAAAGAAAGCAGCTGATGTGCTGCCACCTCACTGCCCATATGACTGCAAAATTGACCTATTTCCCGGAGCCCCACTTCCTAAAGGGAGGACTTATCTTCTCTCCAAAGCTGAAACCAAGGCCATGGAGGAATATATCCAAGCAAACCTAGCTAAATGCTTTATTCACCCTTCCTCCTTTCCTGCTGGGACTGGCTTAATTTTTGTCAGTAAAAAGAATGGTGGTCTCAGACCCTGTATTGACTACATAGCCCTAAACAACATTAAAATCAAGAACCGTTATCCTATTCCTTTGATCACTGTATTATATGATTCGCTCCAAAATGCTTGCTACTTTACAAAGTTCAATGTACGTGGGGCGTAAATCTCATTTATATCTTTCCAGGACGAGTGGAAGACTGCCATTAACATGAGATCAGGGCATTACGAATACCTTGTAATGCATTTTGGGTTGTGCAATGCCCCTGCTGTCTTCCAAGCATTTATCAATGATGTCTTCCATGACCTCCTTAATCGCACTGTCATCGTGCTTTTGGATGACATCCTCATATTCTCCTCCACCCTTGAGGAACATCATGAGCATGTAAAACAGGTACTTCTTCACCTCAGATACCATTCTCTGGTAGCCAAGCTGGAGAAATGTGAGTTTGATCAAGTCAAGATCCAGTTCCTTGGATATGTCATCTCAAAGGAGGGTTTTGACATGGAACGACCGCAGTTCTGGAACTACAGAGATTCTTGGGGTTTTCCAACTATTATCTCAAGTTTATAAAGAACTTCTCCCAAATCGTTGCTCCACTCACTGAGCTGACTAAACGAAACAGAGACTGCAGGAATTGTCCTCCTGTAGCTGTGGATGCTTTCTCTCATCTGAAAAAAATATTTTGTTTTGCTCTTGTGCTCCACCATCCTGATCCTGACTTACAGTTCACTCTAGAGGTTGATGCCTCCGAGATAGGAGCTGGTGCAGTCTTAAACCAAAGGGACCCTTTAACCTCCAAGTTGCACCCTGTAGCCTTTTTATTCCAAATGGTTTACTCCTGAAGAGAGTAAGTTCGATGTGGGTAATCATGAACTCTTAAACAATCAAAAAATAACCACAGTGCAACCCCAGTGATAATTTAAGCTATTTCAGTATACAATTCTCCCAATTAGCTGTAAATAAGTAATAATATCAAAAACAGGGGAATATGGAACAGCGCTTATAGAGCTAAAAAAATAATCAACCAGGGGAAGGATAGAGTTCTATTCACACAAGATGATCTAAATAAAATCGATGTTTATTAACACAATACAATTAAAAATCCATATACTATTTAATAAGTTAATATCATTCAAGTGACCGGTCACTATAAGCCCCAAATATACCCTTTAAGTGCACTTTCAGAGAGATAGTTATATTTTATCTCAATATTTGAATATTTTGGAATGTATTCCCAAAAAATGTATATTTTAAAACATCATTTTAAAACAATAATACACTTTCGCCTAGATTTAGAGTTTTGTCGGTAAAGACCCGCGGTGCTAATGCTGCTTTTTTTCCCAGCGCACCCTTAAGACAATGCTGGTATTTAGAGTTGTCTGAGTGGCTGAGTTAGGCTCAGAAAAGGGAGCATTGAGCATAATTTAGCTCCACTTCAACCCTCAATACCAGCGTTGCTTACGGTAGCGGTAAGCTGGAAAAACGTGCTCGTGCACGATATCCCCATAGAAAACAATGGGGCTGAGCTGGCTGAAAAAAACCCTAACACGTGCAAAAAAGCAGCGTTCAGCTCCTAGCGCAGCCCCATTGTTTCCTATGGGGAAACACTCTCTAAGTCTACACCTAAAACCCTAACATGAACCCCGAGTCTAAACACCCCTAACCTTACACTTATTAACCCCTAATCTGCCACCCCCCGCTATCGCTGACACCTACATTATAATATTAACCCCTAATCTGCCGCTCCGGACACCGCCGCCACCTTCATCATAGCTATGAACCCCTAATATACTGCCCCTAACATCGCCAACACCTATATTATATTTATTACGCCCTAATCTGCCCCCCCAACGTCGCCGCCACCTACCTACACTTAATAACCCCTAATCTGCTGACCGGACCTCGCCGCCACTATAATAAATGTATTAACCCCTAAACCGCCGCTGTCCCGCCTTGCAAACACTATAATAAATTGTATTAACCCCTAACATCGCTGCCACCTACCTACAATTATTAACCCCTAATCTCCCGCCCGCAATGTCGCTGCTACTATAATAAAGTTATTAACCCCTAAACCTAAGTCTAACCCTAACCCTAACACCCCCCTAACATAAATATAATTTAAATAAAACAAAATAATATTCCTATAATTAAATAAATTATTCCTATTTAAAACTAAATACTTACCTAGAAAATAAACCATAAAATAGCTACAATATATTTAATAATTACATTGTAGCTATTTTAGGATTTATTTTACAGGCAACTTTGTATTTATTTTAACTAGGTACAATAGCTATTAAATAGTTAATAACTATTTAATAGCTACCTAGTTAAAATAAGTACAAAATTACCTGTAAAATAAATCCTAACCTAAGTTACAAATACACCTAACACTACACTATCATTAAATTAATTAAATAAATTACCTACAATTTGCTAAACTAAAATACAATTAAATAAACTAATCTATAAAACCAAAAAATAAACACTAAATTACAGAAAATAAAAAAATATTACTAGAATTTTAAACTAATTACACGAAATCTAAGCCCCCTAACAAAATAAAAAAGCCCCCCAAAATAATATGATGCCCTACCCTATTCTAAATTACAAAAGTAATCAGCTCTTTTACCAGCCCTTAAAAGGGCTTTTTGCGGGGCATTGCCCCAAAGTAATCAGCTCTTTTACCTGTAAAAAAAAATACATCCCCCCCCAACATTAAAACCCACCACCCACATACCCCTACTCTAACCCACCCAAACCCCCCTTAAAAAACCTAATGCTAACCCCTGAAGATCTCCCTACCTTGAGTCGTCTTCACCCAACTGGGCCGAAATCTTCATCCAAGGTGCGCAGAGGAGGTCCTTCATCCGGTAGAAGTCTTCATCCAGGCGGCGTCTTCAATCTTCATCCATCCGGAGCGGAGCCATCTTCCAAGGAGCCGACGCGGAGCCATCCTCTTCATCCGGAGTCTTCTAACACAATGATGAATGATCAGCCAATCAGATTGAATGCAAGCTCAATCTGATTGGCTGATTGGATCAGCCAATCCGATTGAACTTGAATCTGATTGGCTGATTCAATCAGCCAATCAGATTTTTCCTACCTTAATTCCGATTGGCTGATAGAATCCTATCAGCCAATCGGAATTCGAGGGACGCCATCTTGGATGACGTCATTTAAAGGAACCTTCATTCGGACTTAGGACGTCGTTAGAAGAGGATGGATCCGCGTCGGCTGCTTCAAGATGGTCCCGCTCCACGCCGGATGGAAGAAGATAGAAGATGCCGCTTGGATGAAGATGTTTGCCGGTCCGGATCTCGTCTTCTTGCCAGATAGGATGAAGACTTCGGAGCCTCTTCTGGACCTCTTCTTGCCGGATAGGAGGAAGACTTCGGACCCTCTTCTGAACGGATCGGTGATACCCGGCGTGGTGAAGACAAGGTAGGAAGATCTTCAGGGGCTTAGTGTTTTTTTAAGGGGGGTTTGGGTTAGATTAGGGGTAAGTTGGTGGTGGGTTGTAATGTTGGGGGGGTATTGTATGTTTTTTTACAGGCAAAAGAGCAGAATTCTTTGGGGCATGCCCCGCAAAAGGCCCTTTTAAGGGCTGGTAAGGTAAAAGAGCTGTAAAATTTTTATTTTAGAATAGGGTAGGGCATTTTTTTTATTTTGGGGGCTTTGTTATTTTTTCAGGGGGCTTAGAGTAGGTGTAATTAGTTTAAAATTCTTGTAATCTTTTTTTATTTTTTGTAATTTAGTGTTTTGTTTTTTTTGTAATTTAGTTTAGTTGATTTAATTGTAGATAATTGTAGATAATTGTAGATAGTTTATTTAATTAATTTATTGATAGTGTAGTGTTAGGTTTAATTGTAACTTAGGTTAGTATTTATTTTACAGGTAATTTTGTAATTATTTTAACTAGCTAACTATTAAATAGTTATTAACTATTTAATATCTATTGTACCTGGTTAAAATAAATACAAAGTTGCCTGTAAAATAAATATTAATCCTAAAATAGCTACATTATAATTATTATTTATATTGTAGCTATATTAGGGTTTATTTTACAGGTAAGTATTTAGATTTAAATAGGAATAATTTATTTAATAAGATTTATTTTATTTCATTAGATTTAAATTATATTTAACTTAGGGGGGTGTTAGGGTTAGACTTAGCTTTAGAGGTTAATACAATTATTATAGTAGCGGCGAGGTCCGGTCGGCAGATTAGGGGTTAATACTTGAAGTTAGGTGTCGGCGATGTTAGGGAGGGCAGATTAGGGGTTAATACTATTTATTATAGGGTTTGCGAGATAGGAGTGAGGCAGATTAGGGGTTAATACATTTATTATAGTAGCGGTGAGGTCCGGTCGGCAGATTAGGGGTTAATAATTGTAGGTAGATAGCGTCGACGTTGGGGGGTGGCAGATTTGGGGGTAATAAATATTATGTAGGGGTCGGCGATGTTAGGGGCAGCAGATTAAGGGTACATAGGGATAGTGTAGGTTGCGGCGGTGTGCGGTCGGCAGATTAGGGGTTAAAAAAATGTAATAGAGTGGCGGCGATGTGGGGGGCCTCGGTTTAGGGGTACATAGGTAGTTTATGGGTGTTAGTGTACTTTAGAGCACAGTATTTAAGAGCTTTATGAACCGGAGTTAGCCCAGAAAGCTCTTAACTCCTGGCTTTTTTCTGCAGCTGGAGTTTTGTCATTAGATTTCTAACGCTCACTTCAGCCAAGACTCTAAATACCGGCGTTAGAAAGATCCCATTGAAAAGATAGGATACGCAATTGACGTAAGGGGATCTGTGGTATGGAAAAGTCGTGGCTGGAAAGTGAGCGTTAGACCCTTTCCTGACTGACTCTAAATACCAGCGGGCGGCCAAAACCAGCGTTAGGACCCCCTAATGCTGGTTTTGACGGCTAACGCAGAACTCTAAATCTAGGCGTAGGTAAGTATTTAGTTTTAAATAGGAATAATTTATTTAATTATAGGAATATTATTTCGTTTTCTTTAAAGTATATTTATGTTAGGGGGGTGTTAGGGTTAGGGTTAGACTTAGGTTTAGGGGTTAATAACTTTATTATAGTAGTGGCGACGTTGCGGGCGGGAGATTAGGGGTTTATAATTGTAGGTAGGTGGCGGCGATGTTAGGGAGGGCAGATTAGGCGTTAATACAATTTATTATAGTGTTTGCAAGGCGGGAGTGCAGTGGTTTAGGGGTTAATACATTTATTATAGTGGCGGCGTGGTCTGGTCGGCAGATTAGGGGTTAATAAGTGTAGTTAGGTAGTGGCGACGTTGGGGGGGGGCAGATTAGGGGTTAATAAATACAGGGAGTGCAGAATTATTAGGCAAATGAGTATTTTGACCACATCATCCTCTTTATGCATGTTGTCTTACTCCAAGCTGTATAGGCTTGAAAGCCTACTACCAATTAAGCATATTAGGTGATGTGCATCTCTGTAATGAGAAGGGGTGTGGTCTAATGACATCAACACCCTATATCAGGTGTGCATAATTATTAGGCAACTTCCTTTCCTTTGGCAAAATGGGTCAAAAGAAGGACTTGACAGGCTCAGAAAAGTCAAAAATAGTGAGATATCTTGCAGAGGGATGCAGCACTCTTAAAATTGCAAAGCTTCTGAAGCGTGATCATCGAACAATCAAGCGTTTCATTCAAAATAGTCAACAGGGTCGCAAGAAGCGTGCGGAAAAACCAAGGCGCAAAATAACTGCCCATGAACTGAGAAAAGTCAAGCGTGCAGCTGCCAAGATGCCACTTGCCACCAGTTTGGCCATATTTCAGAGCTGCAACATCACTGGAGTGCCCAAAAGCACAAGGTGTGCAATACTCAGAGACATGGCCAAGGTAAGAAAGGCTGAAAGACGACCACCACTGAACAAGACACACAAGCTGAAACGTCAAGACTGGGCCAAGAAATATCTCAAGACTGATTTTTCTAAGGTTTTATGGACTGATGAAATGAGAGTGAGTCTTGATGGGCCAGATGGATGGGCCCGTGGCTGGATTGGTAAAGGGCAGAGAGCTCCAGTCCGACTCAGACGCCAGCAAGGTGGAGGTGGAGTACTGGTTTGGGCTGGTATCGTCAAAGATGAGCTTGTGGGGCCTTTTCGGGTTGAGGATGGAGTCAAGCTCAACTCCCAGTCCTACTGCCAGTTTCTGGAAGACTCCTTCTTCAAGCAGTGGTACAGGAAGAAGTCTGCATCCTTCAAGAAAAACATGATTTTCATGCAGGACAATGCTCCATCACATGTGTCCAAGTACTCCACAGCGTGGCTGGCAAGAGAGGGTATAAAAGAAGAAAATCTAATGACATGGCCTCCTTGTTCACCTGATCTGAACCCCATTGAGAACCTGTGGTCCATCATGAAATGTAAGATTTACAAGGAGGGAAAACAGTACACCTCTCTGAACAGTGTCTGGGAGGCTGTGGTTGCTGCTGCACGCAATGTTGATGGTGAACAGATCAAAACATTGACAGAATCCATGGATGGCAGGCTTTTGAGTGTCCTTGCAAAGAAAGGTGGCTATATTGGTCACTGATTTGTTTTTGTTTTGTTTTTGAATGTCAGAAATGTATATTTGTGAATGTTGAGATGTTATATTGGTTTCACTGGTAAAAATAAATAATTGAAATTGGTATATATTTGTTTTTTGTTAAGTTGCCTAATAATTATGCACAGTAATAGTCACCTGCACACACAGATATCCCCCTAAAATAGCTATAACTAAAAACAAACTAAAAACTATTTCCAAAACTATTCAGCTTTGATATTAATGAGTTTTTTGGGTTCATTGAGAACATGGTTGTTGTTCAATAATAAAATTAATCCTCAAAAATACAACTTGCCTAATAATTCTGCACTCCCTGTATAATGTAGGTGTCAGCGATGTTAGGGGCAGTAGATTAGGGGTTCAAAGCTATAATGTAGGTGGCAGCGGTGTCCGGTTGGCAGATTAGGGGTTAAAAAAATTTATTAGAGGGTTTGCGATGTGGGGGGCCTCGGTTTAGGGGTACATAGGTAGTTTATGGGTGTTAGTGTACTTTGTAGCACTGTAGTTAAGAGCTTTATGTTCCGGCGTTAGCCCATAAAACTCTTAACTACTGACTTTCTTTGGCGGTAGGAGTCTTGTTGGTAGAGGCTGTACCGCTCACTTCTTCCAAGACTCCAAATACCAGCGTTAGGCAAATTCCATTGAAAAGATAGGATACGCAATTGACGTAAGGGGATCTGCGGTAGCCTGGAGTCGCGGAAAGAAAGTAAGCGTTAGACCCTTTTCTGGCTGACTCTAAATACCAGCGGGCGTTAAAAAGCAGCGTTAGGACCCCTTAACGCTGCTTTTGACGGCTAATGCCAAACTCTATATCTAGGCCTTAGTTAAATTAAACAACACCATATGAAAAGCTAGAAAGTCTTGAAAATACCACTTAATTTGGATATATAATCCTGAGGCTACTGCTTCTAAACTCTAAGTAGTACGTCTAAAGTCAAGTGATTCTCCTCTCCACAGACCTGGCAGCTTGATCATCTATTACCTGCCCGTCAGAACTCCCACTCTTTGCAGGTGAAGAGAAAGAAGAAATGTAAGCGTGTTTCTTACTTTCAGGAGGTTTTTTGTTATCTGCCCTTAGCCAGATCTTTCCAGGTTCAACACTGTCTCCGTTTCCCTGTGTCGAGTAACCATTATACTGTTTAGACGCTCCTGCATCACGTGTTGATCTTTGACCAATGGCTGCTTCCAAAAAACGGCTTTGTGAGGTTAGCAGCTGGTATGCTTAGGATGCTGGTTCTTATACTTCCACGTCACGTGTTAGGGTGTAGCCAATAGCCGCTCTCAAGAAACGGCTTACAGAGATGAGCCAACGTAGGGTACAGACACAGTCCTTCAATCAATGCATTTCGCCTTCTTTCAAGGCTTTTTCAAGATGAATGACTAGTGTCTGGTAGATTCTAAAATACCCCTCCTCTTGGCTCTAATTGGTCCATTCCTCCTCACTTCTCTCCTTAAGGTGGATTTGTTTCTTAAGGTGGAATAGTATTTTGGTGGCTTAAAGTCTTGTAATATCTGTTTTCCCTCTGTCTTTATGAGGATTTCATTTTTTAGTTCTAAACAATTGTTCCCAATATGTATGGCTTCCAAATATGGTGTTGTCTATATAATTAAAAATTCCACTAATAATTCTCAAACAATAAACATATAAAATACACATATAGCATAGATATAAAAATTACACATAATAGATATAATATATAGTAAATGAGAATAACCATACAAAATAAAATACAAATAGACAACAAAATAACAAATAAAATATATGATTTTCCTATTTGTCTCAGTAAAATCAAGTTAGTATTTATTCTCTTTACTTCTCATATATATCTGGATAGAGTCCTTACATTCTATGACCCAACTAACATAAATTTTGTGTTCATACTCTGTACAAGGATGTCAATTTAATCCAGAATAAAAGGGTCAGATCGAATTCTGAATTAAGACCTGCGGGATATGGTGTCCCCAACTCATGTATGAGTTCTGCTTCTTTTCTAAGAATTAATTTCTGATAATCATAATCCCCACCTCTCCAATTTTTCTACACTTTTTTTTACAGCCTAGCAAGTGATATTTTTTGTGCTGTTATTATGTACTTTTTTAAAAGTGGTTATATAGGCGGGTTTCTATCTTTCCTTTCTCTATATTATATAGATGCTCCCTTATCCTGTATCTATATGGTCTTGTATTGTAATTTGCACGAACATTGTAAAATGTATAATATCCCTTTATCTCTACACCGGATAGTGTCCCTTATCTCATATTCTTTACCTGTACTAGTAGATGTGAATGTTTTTACCTTTTTACTGTGCTCACAGGCTTTACAGCTGTAACATGGGAAAAAGCCACAAATCGTTTTCCCTCTGTGATCCACCTCTTTTAACAATCTGTTTTTCCCTTTAAATTCACTTGGGCCAAGATGTTTTTTAGATTTGCTGTTTTCTGTATATAAACATAAACTTTTCTGATATTTCCCTACCTAAAAGTGTATCAGACTTAATAATATGCCAATGTTACCGTATTATTTTCTCTATAATTTTATGTTGTTGATAAATGTAGTTATAAACGGTACCTTGATGCCTATTTTCTCATCCACCACTGGCTTTTTCTTTCCTTAACATTGTATCTTCTCTATTTATTTCTAGTTTAGCTTATTCAAGTACCTTCCTATCATAATTTCTTTCTATGAATCTTTCCTCTAATGTATGGATCTGGGTTTCATAGTCTACTAACCTAGGGCAGTTCTTCTTTAACTGTAGGAACTGTCCTTTTGGAGTGTTCTCTATCCACCTCTTAAGATGACAACTCTTTGAGTGAATAAAATTGTTGGCATCTACCTCCTTTAAGTGGTTTTTAGTCTTCTGCCATAATGTCTAAATCTAAAAACGCAGTGCTTTATTTGCTGTAATTGTAGGTAAAATATAGACCTGCTGTATTTTTTTTCATTTCTTCAAAGAAATCTATTAAACTTTTCTCACTCCCTCTCCAAATAATCAGAATGTCATCAATGTACAGTTTAAAGAGTACAAGGTTTGAGCCCAGCTGATATGGTTCTATAAACTCTTGTTACCATTTTCCCATAAACAAGTTGGCATAGCTGGGTGCAAACCTTGTACCCATAGCTGTTCCCCTCACTTGCAGAAACATCTCCTTATTAAATAAAAACACATTGTGGGTCAGAATGAATCTGATACTATCTAGTTTAAATTGGTCTAATTCACATAGTTCTGTTTTCTTTCCCTTTAAAAAATATTCTATTGCTTTCAGCCCCAATTAATGATCTATGTTTGTGTATAGTGATGTTACATCACAGGTGGCTATAATAAATTCGCCATCCCATGGAAAATGATCCAATACATTTATAATAGTTGTATCTTTTATATTTGAAGGTAAGATTTTGACATGTTCCTGTAGATGTAAGTCTACAAACTCTGAAAGATTTGAAGTAAGGGTATTGATTGCAGAAATAATGGGCCTTCCAGTTGGATTTTGCTTATTTTTGTGCACTTTCGGTAGAAAGTAAAAGTGGGCCATTTTTGGAAATTGTTGATTTAGATACCCAAATTCCTTCTTTGTAATTATTTTTTTTTTTCTGTGCTTCTTCTAACATATTATATAAAGTTTTCTTATTATCTTCTATGGGATTATTTTTGATCTTTTTATACGTAGTGATGTCCCCCAATAAACGGTATGCTTCCTGCAGATATCCATTACCATTATCCTGCTGGTTTAATGACTATTTCTGTATTTTTCTTCAAGTTAGTGAGAATATCCCTTTTTTTTGTTAGATTATACTTGATGTTCTTGTGGGTATTTATTTTAGCCAGGTTTGCCAACACTATCGCCTAGATTTAGAGTTTTGTCGGTAAAGATCCGCATAGCTAACGCTGCTTTTTTTCCCAGCGCACCCTTAAGACAACGCTGGTATTTAGAGTTGTCTGAGTTGCTGCGTTAGGCTCAGAAAAGGGAGCGTTGAGCATAATTTACCTTCCCTTCAACTCTCAATACCAGCGTTGCCTACGGTAGCGGTAAGCTGGAAAAACGTGCTCGTGCACGATATCCCCATAGGATACAATGGGGCTGAGATGGCTGAAAAAAAAACCTTACACCTGCAAAAAAAGCAGCGTTCAGCTCCTAGCGCAGCCCCATTGTTTCCTATGCACCTAACACCCTAACATGAACCCCGAGTCTAAACACCCCTTACACTTACACTTATTAACCCCTAATCTGCCTCCCCCGCTATCGCTGACACCTGCATTATATTATCAACCCCTAATCTGCCGCTCCGGACTCCGCCGCAACCTACATTATAGCTATGAACCCCTAATCTACTGCCCCTAACATCGCCGACACCTATATTATATTTATTACCCCCGAATCTGCCCCCCCAATGTTGCCGCCACCTACCTACACTTATTAACCCCTAATCTGCCAACCGGACCTCGCCACCACTATAATAAATGTATTAACCCCTAAACTGCCGCACTCCCGCCTCGCAAACACTATAATAAATTGTATTAACCCCTAATCTGCCCTCCCTAACATCGCCGCCACCTACCTACAATTATTAACCCCTAATCTCCCGTCCGCAATGTCGCCACTACTATAATAAAGTTATTAACCCCTAAATCTAACTCTAACCCTAACCCTAACACCCCCCTAAGTAAAATATAATTTTAATTAAACAAAATAATATTCCTATAATTAAATAAATTATTCCTAATTAAAACTAAATACTTACCTATCAAATAAACCCTAATATAGCTACAATATAACTAATAGTTACATTATAGCTATTTTAGGATTTATATTTATTTTACAGGCAACTTTGTATTTATTTTAACTAGGTACAATAGCTATTAAATAGTTAATAACTATTTAATAGCTACCTAGTTAAAATAAGTACAAAATTATCTGTAAAATAAATCCTAACCTAAGTTACAAATAAAAAAAAAAACTAACACTACACTATCATTAAATTAATTATATAAATTACCTACAATTAGCTAAACTAAAATACAATTAAATAAACTAATCTATAATACAAAAACAAACAAACACTAAATTACAAAAAATAAAAAAAAATTAGAAGTTTAAACTAATTACACCTAATCTAAGCCCCCTAATAAAATAAAAAAGCCCCCCAAAATAAAAAATGCCCTACCCTATTCTAAATTACAAAAGTAATCAGCTCTTTTACCAGCCCTTAAAAGGGCTTTTTGCGAGGCATTGCCCCAAAGTAATCAGCTCTTTTACCTGTAAAAAAAAATACAACCCCCCAACATTAAAATCCACCACCCACATACCCCTACTCTAACCCACCCAAACCCCCCTTAAAAAACCTAACACTAACCCCCTGAAGATCATCCTACCTTGAGTCGTCTTCACCCAGCCGAGCCGAATTCTTCATCCAAGGTGCGCAGAGGAGGTCCTTCATCCGGTAGAAGTTTTCATCCAGGCGGCGTCTTCAATCTTCATCCATCCATCCGGAGCGGAGCCATCTTCAAAGGAGCCGATGCAGAGCCATCCTCTTCAACCGACGCCTGAACAACGAATGAAGGTTCCTTTAAGGGACGTCATCCAAGATGGCGTCCCTTCAATTCCGATTGGCTCATAGGATTCAATCAGCCAATCAGATTGAAGTTCAATCCGATTGGCTGATCCAATCAGCCAATCGTATGGAGCTCGCATTCTATTGGCTGTTCCAATCAGGCAATAGGGGTTGTATTTCTTTTTAAGGTAAAAGAGCTGATTACTTTGGGGCAATGCCTCGCAAAAAGCCCTTTTAAGGGCTGGTAAAAGAGCTGATTACTTTTGTAATTTAGAATAGGGTAGGGCATTTTTTTTTATTTTTTATTTTATTTTATTAGGGGGCTTAGATTAGGTGTAATTAGTTTAAATTTCTTGTAATATTTTTTTATTTTTTGTAATTTAGTGTTTTTTTTTGTATTATAGATTAGTTTATTTAATGGTATTTTAGTTTAGCTAATTGTAGGTAATTTATTTAATTAATTTAATGATAGTGTATTGTTAGGTTTATTTGTAACTTAGGTTAGGATTTATTTTACAGGTAATTTTGTACTTATTTTAACTAGGCAACTATTAAATAGTTATTAACTATTTAATAGCTATTGTACCTAGTTAAAATAAATACAAAGTTGCCTTTAAAATAAATATAAATACTAAAATAGCTACAATGTAACTATTAGTTATATTGTAGCTATATTAGGGTTTATTTGATAGGTAAGTATTTAGTTTTAAATAGGAATAATTTATTTAATTATAGGAATATTATTTTGTTTAATTAAAATTATATTTATGTTAGGGGGGTGTTAGGGTTAGGGTTAGAGTTAGGTTTATTGGTTAATAACTTTATTATAGTAGCGGCAACGTTGTGGGCGGGAGATTAGGGGTTAATAATTGTAGGTAGGTGGCGGCGATGTTAGGGAGGGCAGATTAGGGGTTAATAAAATTTATTAGAGTGTTTGCGAGGCGGGAGTGCTGCAGTTTAGGGGTTAATGCATTTATTATAGTGCCGGCGAGGTCCGGTCGGCAGATTAGGGGTTAATAAGTGTTAGGGGCAGCAGATTAGGGGTTCATAGGGATAATTTAGGTGGCATAGGTGTCCGGTCGGCAGATTAGGGGTTAATTTTTTTATTAGAGGGTTGGCGATGTGGGTGGGGGGCTCGGTTTAGGGGTACATAGGTAGTTTATGGGTGTTAGTGTACTTTATAGCACAGTAGTTAGGAGCTTTATAGTCCGACATTATCCCATAAAGCTCTTAACTACTGACTTTTTTTGGAGGTAGGAGTCTTGTCTGTAGAGGCTCTTCCGCTCAGTTCTTCCAAGACTCCAAATACCAGCGTTAGGCAAATCCCATAGAAAAGATAAGATATCCAATTGATGTAAGGGGATCTGCGGTAGCCTGGAGTCGCGGAAAGGAAGTGAGTGGTAGACCCTTTCCTGGCCGACTCTAAATACCAGCGGGCGGTAAAAAGCAGCGCTAGGACCCCTTAACGCTGCTTTTGACGGCTAACGCCAAACTCTAAATCTAGGCGTATGTTTTCAAATACACTTAAACTGCTAGCTTTTTCATGAGTAGGATAAAACATGGATTTTTGTTTTAAATTTGCTACTTTTGTTGTCATGTTTTGTGTGGAATTGGTGCATGCTCTCTCTATAGGATTTTTGAGGAACTACATTTTTGGGGTTAATTTGCGTACAAATTGGGTGACGTGTATATGCGTTTCAAACTTATTTAGTTTAGCAGTTGAGGCAAATGATAAACCTACATTTAGAACTTATTTTTCTTCCTCAGATAATGTAATTCTACTGATATTAAAAATACCTTTATTACTATCCATTTTTACTTCCACTTTTTTGGGGTTTGCTCTCTTTCCTCTAAGCTTCTTGTTCTTGTTCTCATTTTGCTTAGTTGATTGTGGCCAGTCCCTCAAAAATGACTGCTATTAATATCACTTGGGCCTGCAGTTTCTTCTCTAGTGTTAGTGTTATCATTAATGTTTTCTATTGGTTGGAACCTATTCCTTAATGGTATTCTCCACTCTTTCTGTATTTTATTATACCGTCTATGGGTATTATAATTTTCATCCGTTCTGTTATAGTATCTGTGGGTGTTTTGATTTTCCTCTATTTGTCATATCCTATATCTATCTTATATCATGTTCTATATCATGACCCTTTAAGAACATCACCTCCCACATCTCCTATTTAAGGAATTCATCACTTCCTTTTCATTGCTTGAATATCTCATTTGAGATTGTAGCTCTGATACACCAGTGATAGCAACCAGTGACTCCTGCTGAATGAACTTCCAATACTTAGTATGTAACTTTCTCCTTGCTCCGGCTTCAGACCTCAGTGACGCCACCCTTTTTCGGCCTTCTCTCTGTTCAGCATTCAGCGTTTCCAGTTCAGCCACACCGTGTTCCACTCTCTCTGTACATTTTCACAGATTAACAGCACGTTATTCAAAGTTTTCATTCACAGCTCTACAGTATCTCAGGAAACCGCAAGTATTGATATTTAACTCAAAGCTGTTTGCATACGTATTTCCAGCTACTCAATATCGCATGTGTTTAATAACTATATCAACCTTTAAACATACCTTGCTCCAAATTGACTGTGAATGCATTTGTAACAAGCCTGTGTTTTTCACACACTACCTTGCAACTAATTGACTGTGACCACTTATGTAATTAACCTGGGCTAGCTGCTATTAATCATTTCTCTGTCTCAAAAAACTACAAAACTTGCTAACTAAATACAGCCTGCATGGATTGAATTGGTTATTGGATTATTTCAATATATAAACTTATTTGTTTGTCAATGTTTCATTCATCACTGATTTGTCTCCCTTCCTCTCCAATTGTTTTCTCTGAATTCATGTTGAGGTCTCTCATACCATTCTTGTCTTCTCTCTTGGGGTGGTCTGTACTCAATGTACTTATTCTGGGTTCTTTCTCTATTATTATGTGTATCTTCTCTTTTCCTCACTTCCCAGGTGTCTCTCTTATCTGTATTACTCAAATCCTTATTACTTTTCTCTATATTGCTACCTTTTTTTTCGGTATTGATATCTATATCAATCTCTATTATCGGGGTACCATAATATCCCTTATCTCTATTTATTTAACCAAGCGTATTATTGTTTTAAATTGATGTTTTAAAATATAAATTTTTTGGAAATACATTTCAAAATATTGAAATATTGAGATAAAATATAACTATCTTTTTGAAAGTGCTCTTAAAGTGTATATTAGGGGCTTATAGTGACCGGTAACTTGAATGATATTAACTAATTAAATAGTATATGGATTTTTAATTGTATTGTGTTAATAAACATCTATTTTATTTAGATCATCTGGTGTGAATAGAACTATCCTTCCCCTGGTTGTCAATTTTTTAGCTCTATAAGCCCTGTTCCATATTCCCCTGTTTTTGAAATCATGAACTGATGGCCCTGACTGAAAGGGAACATTGGCTAGTGGGTGCCACCAACCCCATTCAGATTTTCATTGACCACAAGAATCTGACGTACCAAGAGACTGCTCATTAACTCAACAAGGTGGGCCTTGTTCTTTTCTCATTTTAACTTCAGAGTCTCTTATCTTACTGGGACCAAGAATAAAAAGGCTGATGCTCTTTCCTGTCAGTTTACTCGGTCTAATGACTCTTCTGAAGCACCTATCGAACACATCATTCCTCCGCCCTGTGTGCTTGCTTACCTTTAGACCTCTCTTCTTCAAAGACTGCAATGTGCCCTGTCTAGAAAACCTCCTGAAGCCCCTCCGGCTCCTGATATCTTCTTTGTACCTCCAAACCTTTGCACTCCCATGCTATCCTGGGCTCATGACAGCAAACTATCAGGACATCCTGGTATGACAAGAACCTTTAAACTTCTTTCCCGACATGTATGGTGGCCTACTATGAAGTCTGACTCTCAGGATTATGTTAAGGCCTGTCAGACTTGCCCTGCTAATAAGGCTCCCTGTTCCTTGCAACTATTGTCTACTCCCAAAAAACCCTGGACACACATAGCAATGGATTTTTTGTGGACCTCCCTCCTTCTGACCATCATACGGTAATCTGGGTTGTGGTGGATCGATTTTCCAGACTTGCTCATTTCATACCCTTGACTAAGTTACCGTCTGCCCAAGAATTATCAACCCTTTTTCTGTTACATGTGGTACGACTTCATGGGGGTTCCTATGAATATTGTTTCTGACAGAGGTCCTCAATTCATCTGTACCTTTTGGAGAGCTTTTTGCAAGTTGATTGGAAACACTGTTTCCTTGTCCTCTAGTTATCATCCCCAAACTAATGGGCTAATGGAGAGAACGAATCAAGATCTTGAGACTTGTCTCAGAACCTATGTCAATTCTCTATATACCAATTGGTTTGAATTGTTGTCCCTGGCCGAGCTGGCAAAGAACACTCACTGGCACTCCTCTCTATGATGTTCTCCATTTTAAGCCACTGCAGGCTATCAACCTCGTGTCTTTCCTCTTTCTGCTCAGCATACAGGGGTTCCTGCTGCAGAATGTCGCTTTACTGACCTCTCTACTCATTGGCAATGTATTCGCTCTCAGTTACGTTCAGCTGTCTCCAGATACAAGAGGTTTGCCGATCATCATCTATCAGGGTCTCTACCCGACATGTTTGTTTATGTCAACTCTGTCATAAATTATGGCCTAGGTATATCGGCCCATACAAGGTCCTTAAATATTTTTCTCATGTGGTCTACAGAGTGGGTTTGCCAGAACCCTGTGCACACAGCCAGTATTCCATATATCACTGCTTAAGCCTTATATCACGAACAGATATACTCGACTCAGACCTCCGCCACCTCCACTCTTGCTTCATGGTGAACCAGAAGATGAAACGCTAAAATCCTAGACTCCAGACTCAGGTGCAGGCAACTTTAATACCTAGTGCATTGGAAGGGTTACTCTGTGGCGGATCGTTCCTGGATTCCAGCCCGTGATGTGCATGCTCCATCTTTGGTCTCCAGGTTCCATTCTGCTCATCCCTCCAAGCCATGTTAGGGTCCCTGGTGTACCCTTTGAGAAGGGTGCTGTGTCATGGCACCCCATCATAGCAGCGGCTCTGCCTTCCCTACCACGGCCATTGTCAGTCTCTGACCATTTTACTGGTTAACCCCTGAACTGCTGGATTGCCTTTCTGTTGCCGAACTCTGCCTGTCTCTGACCATTCTGTGCCTTACCCTTATTGCCGTGAAGGACTACGAAGTCTACCGTGAGTACTCCTTACCTCATTTCTTAAACTCACTTCTGGCATATTTCCATATCCTTCCACTTGATGCCAGGATAAGAAGACTACTGGCCAAGTTTGGTCTGATAGGGAAATATTCCACGAGCATTACAGTCTGTCATTACAAAGCAAGGGGACAATATTATTGCTCCAAATTTGGTGTGAAGTATTGCTCCAAATTTGGTGCACTTGTAGATATAGGGATATTAACATTAACCTCATCATCTATTTGATATATGGACTACATAATATAGCCAACTTCCTTTTTTTGGATAAATCTATTTGCACCATGTTTAACACATGTAATACAAGTCCCACTTTCCACTTCGTACCAAATTTGACGCAACACTTTTTGCACAAAATTTGACTAAATACTCAAACTCCTAAACAACCCACAAACTGGTAAAGTTTTCCACAATTTCTTATTGGTAAATGCATAATTATGTGATTAATGAAATCAGCCAATCTGATTGAAATATTCATTTTCTACTATCTCTAACTAATCAAATTGCTCTATACTTGAGTCATTGATCACTCATCAGAATTTGTAAGTGCCATTTGTTACATTGTGTATTATACTTTGAAAGTATGTATATGTGAAATTAGTATTAAAGACAAACATTGATGATGACATTAGGCCACACAGTGTAATATTTCTGACAATGATTTTAATAATTGAATGATGTTTGATTCAATATAATCTTAAGATGATAGCTGAAAGGGATAGTCTACCTTACATTAAACTGTCATGAATCAGATACAGTATAATTAAAATCACCTCTTTACTGCCATGCTATTTTCAGTGTTTTCTTCCTTCTCTTGAATTTCATTTTCATTAAGAAATGTCATCTTAAATGCTAGTCAATTTTTTAACACCTGTGTAGGGGTGGTGTTTCAAACTAGACTGTAATAAGGAAGTGTTACACAGGTGCAGAGAGAAAACTGTCCCAGCTCTTTAAATATCCATTGATTGTAAATAAATTCATATGATACCCTGATTACATTTCATATTCACAACCACAGCTCTGAGATCGCAGAAAGTATTGAACCATAAAATATCTTGTAATATCAGCGGAGTGAAAAATGCTTGCGGAAACACAATATCGCTAGTGCAAAACCGTTTGTGCCTCACTTGTAATCTAGTCATATATATATATTTTTTTTTCATAAAAAGGTAAAGATATAGCTTGAATCAGAACTTTAAGTTATGAAATGTGTTAATTTATGATTGCAACAAAATGGAGATTTAAACATGTTGACCTAGATTTGGAGTTTGGCGTTAGCCGTGAAAACCAGCGTTAGAGGCTCCTAACGCTGGTTTTAGGCTACCGCCGGTATTTGGAGTCACTCAAAATAGGGTTTAACGCTCACTTTTCAGCCGCGACTTTTCCATACCGCAGATCCCCTTACGTAAATTGCGTATCCTATCTTTTCAATGGGATTTTTCTAACTCCGGTATTTCGAGTAGTTTCTGAAGTGAGCGTTAGACATCTAACGACAAAACTCCAGCCGCAGGAAAAAAGTCAGTAGTTAAGAGCTTTCTGGGCTAACGCCGGTTTATAAAGCTCTTAACTACTGTACTCTAAAGTAAACTAACACCCATAAACTACCTATGTACCCCTAAACCGAGACCCCCCCACATCGACGACACTCGAATACATTTTTTTAACCCCTAATCTGCCGACCGCCACCTACGTTATCCTTATGTACCCCTAATCTGCTGCCCCTAACACCGCCGACCCCTGTATTATATTTATTAACCCCTAATCTGCCCCCCTCAACGTCGCCTCCACCTGCCTACACTTATTAACCCCTAATCTGCCGACCGCAAAGCGCCGCCACCTACGTTATCCTTATGTACCCCTAATCTGCTGCCCCTAACACCGCCGACCCCTGTATTATATTTATTAACCCCTAATCTGCCCCCCTCAACGTCGCCTCCACCTGCCTACACTTATTAACCCCTAATCTGCCGAGCGGACCGCACCGCTATTATTATAAAGTTATTAACCCCTAATCCGCCTCACTAAGCCTATAATAAATAGTATTAACCCCTAATCTGCCCTCCCTAACATTGCCGACACCTAACTTCAAACATTAACCCCTAATCTGCCGACCGGAGCTCACCGCTATTCTAATAAATGTATAAACCCCTAAAGCTAAGTCTAACCCTAACACTAACACCCCCCTAAGTTAAATATAATTTAAATCTAACGAAATTAATTATCTCTTATTAAATAAATTATTCCTATTTAAAGCTAAATACTTACCTGTAAAATAAATCCTAATATAGCTACAATATAAATTATAATTATATTATAGCTATTTTAGGATTTATATTTATTTTACAGGTAACTTTGTATTTATTTGAACCAGGTACAATAGCTATTAAATAGTTAAGAACTATTTAATAGCTAAAATAGTTAAAATAATTACAAATTTACCTGTAAAAGAAATCCTAACCTAAGTTACAATTAAACCTAACACTATACTATCAATAAATTAATTAAATAAACTACCTACAATTACCTACAATTAACCTAACACTACACTATCAATAAATTAATTAAATACAATTCCTACAAATAAATACAATTAAATAAACTTGCTAAAGTACAAAAAATAAAAAAGAACTAAGTTACAAAAAATAAAAAAATATTTACAAACATAAGAAAAATATTACAACAATTTTAAACTAATTACACCTACTCTAAGCCCCCTAATAAAATAACAAAGCCCCCCAAAATAAAAAAATGCCCTACCCTATTCTAAATAACTAAAGTTCAAAGCTCTTTTACCTTACCAGCCCTGAACAGGGCCCTTTGCGGGGCATGCCCCAAGAAGTTCATCTCTTTTGCCTGTAAAAGAAAAAATACAATACCCAAGCCCCCCAACATTACAACCCACCACCCACATACCCCTAATCTAAACCAAACCCCCCTTAAATAAACCTAACACTAAGCCCCTGAAGATCTTCCTACCTTATCTTCACCTCACCGGGTTCAACGATCTGTCCAGAAGAGCTCCTCCGATGTCCTGATCCAAGCCCAAGTGGGGGGCTGAAGAGGTCCATGATCCGGATGAAGTCTTCATCCAAGCGGGAGCTGAAGAGGTCCATGATCCGGATGAAGTCTTCTATCAACGGCATCTTCAATCTTCTTTCTTCCGGATCCATCTTGCAGACCTCCGACGCGGAACATCCTGCTGGCCCGACGGACTAACGATGAATGACGGTTCCTTTAAGGGACGTCATCCAAGATGGCGTCCCTCGAATTCCGATTGGCTGATAGGATTCTATCAGCCAATCGGAATTAAGGTAGGAATATTCTGATTGGCTGATGGAATCAGCCAATCAGAATCAAGTTCAATCCGATTGGCTGATCCAATCAGCCAATCAGATTGAGCTCACATTCTATTGGCTGATCGGAACAGTTTGTAAATATTTTTTTATTTTTTTGTAACTTAGTTCTTTTTTATTTTTTGTACTTTAGCAAGTTTATTTAATTGTATTTATTTGTAGGAATTGTATTTAATTAATTTATTGATAGTGTAGTGTTAGGTTAATTGTAGGTAATTGTAGGTAGTTTATTTAATTAATTTATTGATAGTATAGTGTTAGGTTTAATTGTAACTTAGGTTAGGATTTCTGTAATGTAATTATTTTAACTATTTTAGGTATTAAATAGTTCTTAACTATTTAATAGCTATTGTACCTGGTTAAAATAAATACAAAGTTACCTGTAAAATAAATATAAATCCTAAAATAGCTATAATATAATTATAATTTATATTGTAGCTATATTAGGATTTATTTTACAGGTAAGTATTTAGCTTTAAATAGGAATAATTGATTTAATAAGAGATAATTAATTTCGTTAGATTTAAATTATATTTAATTTAGGGGGGTGTTAGTGTTAGGGTTAGACTTAGCTTTAGGGGTTAAGACATTTATTAGAATAGCGGCGAGATTGGGTCGGCAGATTAGGGGTTAATAATTGAAGTTAGGTGTCGGCGATGTTAGGGAGGGCAGATTAGGGGTTAATACTATTTATTATAGGGTTAGTGAGGCGGATTAGGGGTTAATAACTTTATTATAGTAGCGGTGCGGTCCGGTCGGCAGATTAGGGGTTAATAAGTGTAGGCAGGTGGAGGCGACGTTGTGGGGGGCAGATTAGGGGTTAATAAATATAATATAGGGGTCGGCGATGTTAGGGCAGCAGATTAGGGGTACATAGGGATAATGTAAGTAGCGGCGGTTTACGGAGCGGCAGATTAGGGGTTAATAATAATATGCAGGGGTCAGCGATAGCTGGGGCGGCAGATTAGGGGTTAATAAGTGTAAGGCTAGGGGTGTTTAGACTCGGGGTACATGTTAGGGTGTTAGGTGCAGACGTAGAAGTGTTTCCCCATAGCAAACAATGGGCCTGCGTTAAGAGCTGAACGCGGCTTTTTTGCAGGTGTTAGGTTTTTTTTCAGCTCAAACAGCCCCATTGTTTCCTATGGGGGAATTGTGCACGAGCACGTTTTTGAGGCTGGCCGCTTGCGTAAGCAACTCTGGTATCGAGAGTTGAAGCTGCGTTAAAAATGCGCTACGCTCCTTTTTTGGAGCCTAACGCAGCCTTTATGTGGACTCTCAATACCAGAGTTATTTTTATGGTGCGGCCAGAAAAAAGCCGGCGTTAGTTTTTCGGGTTGTTACCGACAAAACTCCAAATCTAGCCGGTTAATTGTAAAATCACTCAAAATTGTTTGAAAAGATTATTTACACATATTTCATGAAATAATTTAAATGGTTAAGTGAAAAAGAAACCTCATTTAAACATATTTGGCAGTCATCTCCAATACTGAATTGTGTGTTAAACTATATTTTGCACTTATATTGTTTTCTAATTCAAACAGATTTTTTTTCTGTGATATTTTAGTGTATACATTCAAAGTGATTGGAATAGCCTCATAGAGCTAGATTACAAGTGGAGCGCTATTTAATGCTCCTGCTCAAGGTTAACTGTGCTAGAAGTAAGCTTTTTGTGCTCGTCAGGTTGTGCTTATATTATGAGTTGAAAGTAAATTGTTTTCGCTTGCGCGTTATGCCCACACACGCAAAAAGCTGAACTTACAATATTACGTGTGCATTCACATATTACCCCATAGAAGTTATTGGAGTGGAAGAAAACCCAACTCACGCCAAAAAATGATTGCATATTCTCATGTACGCTAACTTAACATGAAAATATAAATACTTCACATTCCAATGTGCTTAAGAAATAAGAATATGTTCTATTTATTCATAAATAAATATTTCGACATATATCTGTTGATATTTTAGTACAACATATGTCTATACATATATATATATATATATATATATATATATATTACAGATATATATAGGAATATCTATTTATAAATACTTAGAACATATTCTGCAATATGCAGAACATTGGAATGCAAAATATTTATAGTAAATACATAGTTAAAACATGTATTTAATATGAATATTACATAAATATGCTTTTACATGTTTTCATTTACTTAACTGCAAAGGGCTTCAATGCACGTATATGTCTATATATGTGCACATATGCATGTATGTGTTTACATGTGTATATATGTCTGTAAATTTATAAATACACATATAAATACATATATACACACATATAGATAGACACACACACACACACACACACACACATATATATATATATATATATATATAAAATATACATACATATACATATTTAGACATGTATATGTATGTATCTCTGTGTAAAATCCCTTTGCCTGCCTCATATCATTAAGCCCTTATAATTTTTGCATGCAATATTTTTTTAAGTACTTTTTATTAAATTGTATTATTATGAGTGTAAATGTACTTTGAAATGTATTTTTGATGTGTTTGTTTAAACTTCTTTGTTTCATGAAACAGCTAACCAGAGTTATGAGGACGCATTAATAATTCTAGCATAAATCGCAATTCAAATTGTAATACCAACAGTAAACCTGCTGAGTGCAAGCAACCGCGATAAACCCCTTATTGCTTGTATGTAACTGTTACTGCTCCACTCGTAACCTGGCCCATAGTTTGATAAGAAGTTTACAATTATGACTGACAAATCAGGATTTTTCAAAATGTTAAAAATTCAGAATTCAACAAGGAACTGAAATATAAATACTGTTAATGGTAGGTAGAAGTGCCTCAAGACACAAATGACCTTATAAACTTATAGGGCCTGTAATTTTAAACAACTTTCCAATTTACTTTTATCACCAATTTTACTTTGTCCTCTTGGTGTTCTTAGTTAAAAGCTAAACTTAGGAGGTTCATATGCTAATTTCTTAGACCTTGAAAGCCGCCTCTTATGTGAATGCATTTTGACAGTTTTTTACCACTAGAGGGTGTTAGTTCATGTGTGTTATATAGATAACATTGAGCCCACACACGTGAAGTTACCTAGGGGTAAGCACTGATTTGCTAAAATACACATCTGTATAAAAGAACTGAAATAAGGGGCAGTTTACAGAGGCTACAAGGTAATGCAGAGGTAAAAAATGTATTATTATTAATTGGTTATGCAAAACTGGGGAATGGATAATAAAGAAATTATTTATCTTTTTAAACAACAAAAGTTCTGGTGATTACTGTCCCTTTAAGTGCTGTTTTTTATTTACTTTAGCGGTGTGTTTTAGAAATATTAATAACATTGGGGATGGGTCTATGTAGAAGTATGATTACTGATTGAGGGGGGCAATATAGGGTTATGTATGTATGGTTGGGGTAACTGATATTGGTGGAATTTAGTTGGGGCAACAGGTTATTGATTGTGAAAATGTGTTATTATTATGAAGGGTTTGGAATGGGGCAGGGCACTGTTAAACAATGTTAATTGTTTAAAGGGCCATAATACCCAAATGTTTAAACACTTGAAAGTGATGCAGTATAGCTGTAAAAAGCTGACTAGAAAATATCTCCCGAACATCTCTATGTAAAAAAGAAAGATATTTTACCTCAAAAGTTTCTCAGTAGCCACATCCCATTGTAAAGGATTTCTAAACAGCATATTAGTATGTCTGTCCTGGGACAGCTTAGGGGTTGAGCCTCGTGCACTCTCATCTTATTTCCCTATTCAGCTTACTATGAAATCTCATGAGAGTTAAGTCAAATCTCATGAGATCACAGTAAAAGAGTTCATGACCTCAGCACTGCTGATGCTGATTGGCTGCTGTTCATTTCTTCATTATTATTTTTTTACCTGCAGCTGAGCAACAGCTGAGTATAACTTTTTACACAGAACTTACTCTGCTGAGCTGAGGAGATTGTGAGGTAAAATATCTTCCTTTTTTTATATAGAGATACTCAGGTGATATTTTCCTGTCAGCTTTTTACAGTTATACTGCATCAGTTTCAAGGGATTTAGCATATGAGTATTATGTCCCTTTAAGGAAAGAATCAAAACAGTTATTTGATACAATGACTAGGGGCAGGTCATTGGTAGGGTTGATTGTAATGTGGAATCAGGGTCAGTCAGTCAGTTAGAGTTCTATGTCTTGGAAACATAAGCATTCATACCACTTAAACTTGACTGTTAACACAATGAAAAACAGATAGCATCACAGGATTCTTTTTAACTGTCAGGTCCATAAATAGGTAGCTTCACAAAAATATATTTTTTATTTTTTATTGAAACTTGTTTGTTTAATTAACTGTTCACATATATTATTATCAGTTATATGTACAGTGCCAACAGTTTCTGTAGCGATAAAATATAGGCATGATATGCAAGGTAATATTTATAGGGATCAAGAGGGTAGAGGGCCCTGCCAAGAGTTTCACTGTTTTAGTCAGCTCTCAAGAAGGTGATCTACAAACAGCTGTGCTCATAGGCTTACATACTAAGGGGGTTCACAGTTATAGCAAAGGAGGAGAGGAACCAAGGTTAGATTTAGGGGTGAGCAGTGCTATTGAGGGCCTTGTATTAAAAACAATTTGTGAATTTAATCTCTTTAGTAATGGCTGACATGAGTTGTAGTAGAAATTTGAGATCTGAGAGAAGAGCATTATCTGGTGTCCAAGAATAATTTTTAGAATAATATAAAAGGGGGAACAAATGAGGATGGCTTTATGGATTAACTTGAAGACAGCACCTATGAAAAGGATTGGGTGTAACATTACTGTCTATAAGATATTTTGGAAAACAGAAAAAAGTGGAGTAAAAATGATGGGAAGTTCCAAAATAATAAAGTAAAATTGCCCAACAATGAAAGATTTTGAACATCATTCAAAGGTACCTATGGAACACTTTAAATGTAAATGTAACCCCCTCTTTTCAATTGAAAGCAGCTTTAAAAAAAATAAAAAATCAGTCTAGGACTGCAATAATTAAAAAAAAAATGGTCCAATTATATATTATTTGTCACCCTATATAAAAATACTATTTTTTTCAAAATATATTAAATACACATTGGCCATAATACCATTAGATTTTGTTTGAGGACAGATTATAAAAGAATAAACAGTTTGGGCCAGATTATGAGTGGAGCGGTATTTTAAGAGACCCGCAATGAGAACGCAACCTTTTTTGGGACATTTTATTTTATTTGTATTTTTTTTTCAGAAACTCTCACCTAGATTACGAGTTTTGTTGGTAATGCTGTGCGGTGCTAACGAGCAGTTTTCCCTCACCGCTCACCTACAGACAACGCTGGTATTACAGGTTTTTACAAAACCGGCGTTAGCCGCAGAAAAGTTAGCGAAGAGCAAAATTTAGCTCCACATCTCACCTCAATACCAGTGCTGCTTACGGTAGCGGTGAGCTGGCAAAACGGGCTCGTGCACGATTTCCCCATAGGAATTAATGGGGCAGAGCCGGCTGAAAAAAACCTAACACCTGCAAAAAAGCAGCGTAAAGCTCCTAACGCAGCCCCATTGATTCCTATGTGGAAATACTTTTAATGTCTACACCTAAAATTATCTAAAGTACGAAACCCCCCGACTAAATTACAGAAAATAATAAAATACACCTAATCTAATCCCCCTAATAAAATAAAAAAGCTCCCCAAAATAAAAAAAGCCCTACCCTATACAAAATTACAAATAGCCCTTAAAAGGGCCTTTTGCGGGGCATTGCCCCAAAGTAATCAGCTCTTTTACCTGTAAAAATAAAGGTACAATACCCCCCCCAACATTAAAACCCACCACCCACACACCCAACCCTACTCTAAACCCACCCAATACCCCCTTAATAAAACCTAACACTAACCCCTTGAAGATAACCCTACCTTGAGAAGTCTTCACCCAGCCGGGCCGAAGTCCTCAACGAAGCCGGCCAGAAGAGGTCCTCCAGATGAGCAGAAGTCTTCATCCAGGCGGCATCTTCTATCTTCATCCATCCGGTACAGAGAGGCTCCATCTTCAAGACATCCGACATGGAGCATCCTCTTCAAACGAAGTCCAACTGAAGAATGAAGGTTCCTTTAAATGACGTCATCCAAGATGGAGTCCCTTCAATTCCGATTGGCTGATAGAATTCTATCAGCCAATCGGAATTAAGGTTGAAAAAATCCTATTGGCTGATGCAATAGGATTGAGCTCATATTTTATTGGCTGATCCAATCAGCCAATAGAATGCCAGCTCAATCCTATTGGCTGATTGGATTAGCCAATAGGATTGAACTTCATTCCTATTGGCTGATTGTACCAGCCAATAGGATTTTTTTCTACCTTAATTCCGATTGGCTGATAGAATTCTATAAGCCAATTGGAATTCAAGGCACGCCATCTTGGATGACGTCATTTAAAGGAACCTTCATTCTTCAGTTGGACTTCATTTGAAGAGGATGCTCCACGTCGGATGTCTGGAAGATGGAGCCGCTCCTTGCCGGATGGATGAAGATAGAAGATGCCGTCTGGATGAAGACTTCTGCCCGTCTGGAGGACCTCTTCTTCCCGGCTTTGATGAAGATTTCTGCCCGTCTGGAGGACCACTTCGCCTGGCTTCGTTGAGGACTTCGGCCCGGCTGGATGAAGACTTCCAAAGTTAGGGTGATCTTCAAGGGGTTAGTGTTTGGTTTTATTAAGGGGGTATTGGGGTTTTTTAGAGGAGGGTAGGTGTGTGGGTTTTAATGTTGGGGGGTATTGTACTTTTTTTTACAGGTAAAAGAGCTGATTACTTTGGGGCAATGCCCCGCAAAAGGCCCTTTTAAGGGCTATTTGTAATTTAGTATAGGGTAGGGCTTTTTATTATTTTGGGGGGCTTTTTATTTTATTAGGGGGGTTAGATTAGGTGTAATTAGTTTAAAAAACTTGTAATTATTTTATTATTTTCTGTAATTTAGTGGTTTTTTTCGTAATTTAGATAATTATTTTAAATTGTAATTAATTGTATTTAGTTTAGGGAATTTATTTAGGTGTTAGGTGTAATTGTAACTTAGGTTAGGTTTTATTTTACAGGTACATTTTTCTTTATTTTAACTAGGTAGTTATTAAATAGTTAATAACTATTTAATAACTATTGTACCTAGTTAAAATAAATACAAACTTGCCGGTAAAATAAACCCTAAGCGAGCTACAATGTAAATATTAGTTATATTTTAGCCAACCTAGGGTTTATTTTATAGGTAAGTATTTAGTTTTAAATAGGAATAATTTTGTGAATTGTAGTAATTTTATTTAGATTTATTTAAATTATATTTAAGTTAAGGGGTTAGGGTTAGACTTAGATTTAGGGGTTAATAACTTTAATATAGTTGTGGCGACGTTGGGGGCGGCAGATTAGGGGTTAATAAATGTTTTTAGGTGTCTGCGATGTTAGGGACGGCTGATTAGGGGTTAATAAAATTAAACTAGTGTTTGCGATGCGGGAGGGCGGCAATTAGGGGTTAATATATTTTTTTATAGTGGCGGCAATGTCTGGTTCGGCAGATTAGGGGTTAAACATTTTTATTTAGTGTTTGCGATGTGGGTGGGGGGCCCTCGGTTTAGGGGTTAATAGGTAGTTTATGGGTGTTAGTGTAATTTTTAGCACTTTAGTTAAGAGTTTTATGCTACGGCGTTAGCCCATAAAACTCTTAACTACTGACTTTAAATGCGGTATCAGTCTTGACAGGAGAGGCTGTACCGCTCACTTTTGGTTAGACTCGTAATACCGGCGTTATGCAAGTCCCATAGAAAATATAGGATACGCAATTGACGTAAGTGGATTTGCGGTATTTTTGAGTCTGACCAAAAAAGTGAGCGGTACACCTGTCATTTCAAGACTCGTAATACCAGTGGACATTAAAAAGCAGCGTTAGGACCTCTTAATGCTGCTTTTTAACCCTAACGCACAACTCGTAATCTAGCCGTCTATTTTTTGGAACACCTTTTTTCTTGGAACTTATGGGACATATACAGTAATGTATCACAATTGTATATATTTTTATTGTATTCTATCTGAGGATAATCCAATGTATATGCACATATACACATATGATATGAACAATTATTTGTTTGATTACTTAGATTTCTTACATACATTCTATTGGTTTTATTTATGTTTTTTTTCTTGTACTAATAAATTTACACACTAGTTTTTAACACCTTCGGGGCTTCCTGACCACCATATATTTACAATTTTTAATATTTGGTTAGGAGATCTTGGTGGGAGCTTGTGTATTGCATTTAGAGCTCAATTATCTGAATATACTCTACATTTATATAAGGACATTAAGGCTTCAAAAATATTGACCTGTGCCCCCATCATGTTTTGAAGTTGCTCATCAGTGCTATACATAACTTGAATGTTTCTGAAAGACCACTAATGAAAGTGGTGGAGATTGTGTTGAAAGGTGTTTGGACTGTGTTTGTCTTTTAAAAAGGTCGGCTGAGATGCTACAATAAAATCCCAGCCTTCATGACAAAGTACCTTAGAATTGGGTTCGTTAATTTTGTTAGCAAGTTTTATCTATACCATCTTTAAAGCATTTCCATGTGGCGTTAGTTCACCATTCTATTGCCCTTTTATGTGGGAACACTGGACTTCAACAATCCCTCTAGTTGTTAGGTTACAGCAGGTATATACATTCCTGGTTTGTCCAGTACAAAAGTCAAAACCACTGCATAAACAGTGATAAAAGCTCATTAATGAGTGTAGTAACAATAAACATAACTGAACAGATGTAATATTCTAAAACCATCATGAAGGCTATCTGGACATGCATCAGAACCACTGTGTAGTAATAATAAACAAGGAAGAAAAAATAATTAGGAGATTAAGATGCAACAATAATTTAAGTTAAAAAACAACACGCTAATAAAATATGTGGTGAAATCATGCTAAACAAATAATCATACGTAGATATCACAACTAATACCACACAAAGAAAGAGAAGTCAAATAGTTCAGCAAGTCTAAAGACTATTTTTCAGAAGCAGCTGAACAGCTTTCCTTGGTTATGCATTTTCCGTCACTATGGCATCTGCAGTGTTACCGCACTACACATCTACTATTGTTCCTTTGAGCCTGTTCTTTCACTGGCCATTCATTCAACAGCATAACAACTGCTACTGTTCCTGAAGGTTTGGCACTTCCTCAGGATTCTACAGACCTAGATCAGCTACTGTTCCTGAGTAACTGCAGCTTTGCCTTTGCAGTGACCTCCTGTCACAGCTATTGTTACCTGGCTGCTTTGCTTTTCACTATCTTATTCAATCAGACCTATAAACTTACCTTCAGCTTGTTGTCTGGACCTTGCTGGAGCTATAATAGCTATTCCATTTAGTTGGTATACTGGTCGAGATCATTGTAGTATTCTGATACAAAATCAAGTATCACAGTTTTCATGTTTAAATCTTAAGAACCACAACCTATTCTCTTTTTCTGCTGCATCTATTTCCTTTGGTATGCCTTCCAAATATCTGCCTTGTAATATCCATAGTATTTTTTTATTTAATTTGCAAGAAAAACAAATAGCTTGCTGACAATAAATAGTTACAGGGGATTCTCAAAGAGCAATCCTCTAAGCACTTATTAAATATGAACTTGGTCATGAGCCCAAGAGGCGATGAACTGATGGTTTATTTGTCATGTGAGAATAGAGGTTTCTAAAGACAAACGCCATGCCTACAATATGCTAAGCAGCGGCATATTTCTCAATAGACTCACAACAATGGTTTCTTAGATAAAACCAGCTGATAATGTTCTGCCATATCTTAGGAAGCAGTCTGAATAAATATTGTGATGAAAACACATCAGTCTAGTTTTATTTGAGTGTTATTACTATAGACAGACATTAAATTTAAATTAGTGCTATAAAACAGGGCATTAAGCATAACAAAAAAGAATTACATGGATCTTGTTGACATTGTACATGCATCACTGTAATTATAAGCCACAAATCTTTTCTTAGCTGGGAATGTAGGCTTGTTAAAATCTGATTGTTTAGGTCACAAAAAAGCACTAAAGCAGCAAGGTGCAAATATACTGCTACTGAAACAGAAACACGACTTTTTATTAAAGGAAACTCTTAGGGGTCTTTGTATTAATCTGGCAGAGTTGCCGTGATGGCAAAAAATTGATACTGAGACAGTTTTGAAGATGCTGTATTAGCAAACAAAATGGAGGGTTAACACACAAAATACAATTTTTTTGTGCCAATTGTCTATACTTCTCTAAATAATTTATCATAACTCATTCAACTGCTAGTATTTCAAGACTAACAGTTGTTTAAAACAAATAAGCTACTCATTTATACTATTTTAATATTTTATCTATTGAGTATAATTTATTTAGAGAATCCCCTCAGAGCTGCATATTGTTCAGTATAACTATTGATATCAAAATGTGACTGTCCTCTGATGAGGAATAAGAAGCGGTAACCAGATTTTTACTCCTTGCACACATGCTTAGAGTGATGCAATTGCACATCATTGAAGAATCCCAGGGAGGCTGAAACGTACATCTTGAATATCTTTATGACAGGATCTGACTAATGTACTACAGGATATTTCACTTCTATGAAATGCTTTCTCTTTAAAATGCTTCTGAACATTGTAATGGCTGCACTCCAGAGAGGCTGGAGTATCTCAATCATACCTATCTACACAGTGATTACTCATTAACTTCTGTCTCTGGCTGGTCACATTAAAGGGACATTAAACAGTAAATAAATGCTAGATAGAATAAAGCATTCAAATAAAACATGAGTCTTAGGGGACAATTTATTAAAGTCTGGCCTAAACGCTTGCGCGGAAACAGGGTGAATTGGCCCAATTCAGCCAATAATAAATTGAACCCTTAGAATAACATGTAGATGGATTTTTTTTAAGTTTCATTAGTTGTTTAAATGTTGACAAAATAAGTGTAAAGTTTTAATGTCTATAAAACAATGGGAACTACCATGATTATCTTCTCTGCTCTGGCCAATTAGGGACAGTTATAAATAGGTGTGCAGCCAATGGCTGTGTGGAATATAACAATGTTCTGCACATCGATTTCTAACAGGAGCTGAAATGCTCACAATTAAGGAATGTAATTACAAGAAAAGGGGACAAAATAAATAATGAAAGCATATTATAGAGGTTTTTATACAGTATAAACGTTGTATCATTTCATATTACTATTTCAAAGTGTTCAATGCCCTTTTAAGTAGACCAGCAATATTAATTTTGGCAGGTGTTTCAAGAGGTGTATTACTGCTTTTGATTTGCAAAACCTTGCAAACAGTGGTAACAAAATTAAGGTTTTTATTATTTTAAAACATTTCATTTGGTTGTAGAGCTTTTGAAATTCATTTCTCAACTGAATATATGTAATATACATATATAAAATATTTTTTAGTCTCTTTAAATACAGAGGTTTGCAGAATAACGTATAATGTTTTAATGGAATATATCACTGTAAAATTAGCTTTTTAAATTATGCCTGCTAATGTCCTAACTAACGTCATGTGTATTTACAATTATCTACTTTAGATAAAAGTTTTCTTATTACAGAAAATGAAAACAAAATGCTTATGAATGCTGAAATCTCTTTATTTTATGTTGGAAAAAAAATGAAACAAGTAACCAATATGACGATTGTTTTTATTATATTATTCAGAGTGAATGCCAATGCAAATTATTAGATTAAAACATTTTTTTTTTCATATTTTAATCTCGAGACACATTACAAGGGCATCGCTGCATGTGGGGAAGTGTTTCTTTGTTATTTGTCTATCCAAACTAATTAGTATTCCCTATAAGGAAGTCCTGATTTACTGTACTTATATGTTTTCATTCATCCCTCTTGTATTGTTATCAAATCAGTGCAATTGAGGTTAGTGAGAGGGATTAAAACACTGCCTTAAAGCTTGGCATCCATGAAAACAGTCTTGTTAATCCTGTAAAGCTAATTTTAGAGAAAAAAATACTTTTATAGTTCATTTACATCAAAAAGTGCTATGTTGAAATATCAAATAATTACTTTATAATACGTAGTTGTAAAAATCCAGAAAAATTACCATTTTTATTTGCTGAAAAATTCTTACCAAGATCAAAAGTTGTAAAAAGAAATGACAGAAACAAGGGAATACTAAGGTTATTATTTGAATAATTTTTATAATGAAATATCTCTATTTTGTAAAGTTTTATCCAAGACATTGTGTTCCCTAGCTAATCTTATTTTAAACAAATTACATTATACTGTTTTTTTATATTGTTTAATAATAACGCACAATGGCAAATGCATAACAGTACCAGCTATTTTACTTATATTCTGGTCATTTCAACTGTGCTCACTTAAACACTAGTGGAAAATGAACAGCCTAGATTTGGTCACATTGGAATCTTCCTCCATTAACAGGCTTAGGACAGAAAAAAAACTCACTACTATTTTAGTACAATTGGTGAATGCTACTCCATGTAGAACCAAATTTGTATTTAATATTATTTAATAATAAAGCACAAAGGCAAATTCATAACAGTACCAGGTATCATGCATATACTAATTTCAGCCAGGTTCACTTAAACACTAGTGAAGATTGACAGCCTTTAACAAATTTGTATTTTCAATTAACATTGGAAAAACACTATGAAATACTCATTGACATGTATCATTTTTAACATATGGGGCTCCAGGTATTAAACAGCAGATGCCCCATTGTTTCAGGTCCGCCTGAAATGGATCCTAACGCAGCCCCATTGATTCCTATGGGGAAATACATTTTATGTCTACACCTAACACTCTAACATGAACCCCGAGTCTAAACACCCCTAATATTACACTTATTAACCCATAATCTGCCACCCCGAAATCGCCGACACCTGCATTATATTATTAACCCTTAATCTGCCGCTCCGGACACCGCCGCCACCTACATTATACTTATTAACCCCTAATCTGATGCCCCCAGCATCACCGAACCCTACATTATATTTATTAACCCCTAATCTGCCGTCCCCAATGTCGCCGCAAACTAACTACATTTATTAACGCCTAATCTCCCGCCCACAACGTCGCCACCACTATAATAAATATATTAACCCTTAAACCTAAGTCTAACCCTAACCCTAACACCCCCTAACTTAAATATAATTTAAATAAATATAAATACAATTACTACAATTAACTAAATTATTCCTATTTAAAACTAAATACTTACCTATAAAATAAACCCTAAGGCCTAGATTTGGAGTTTGGAGTTAGCCGTGAAAACCAGCGTTAGAGGCTCCTAACGCTGGTTTTAGGCTAACTCCGGTATTTGGAGTCACTCAAAATAGGGTCTAACGCTCACTTTTCAGCCGCGACTTTTGCATACCGCAGATCCCCTTACGTATTTAGAGTCGTGTCTGAAGTGAGCGTTAGACATCTAACGACAAAACTCCAGCCGCAGGAAAAAAGTCAGTAGTTAAGAGCTTTCTGGGCTAACGCCGGTTCATAAAGCTCTTAACTACTGTACTCTAAAGTACACTAACACCCATAAACTACCTATGTACCCCTAAACTGAGGCCCCCCCCACATCGCCGCCACTCGATTCAATTTTTTTAACCCCTAATCTGCCGACCGCCACCTACGTTATACTTATGTACCCCTAATCTGCTGCCCCTAACACCGCCGACCCCTGTATTATATTTATTAACCCCTAATCTGCCCCCACAACGTCGCCGCCAGCTACCTACAATAATTAACCCCTAATCTGCCGACCGCAAAGCGCCGCCACCTACATTATAGCTATGTACCCCTAATCTGCTGCCCCTAACACCGCCGACCCCTATATTATATTTATTAACCCCTAATCTGCCCCCCACAACGTCGCCTCCACCTGCCTACACTTATTAACCCCTAATCTGCCGAGCGGACCGCACCGCTACTATAATAAAGTTATTAACCCCTAATCCGCCTCACTAACCCTATAATAAATAGTATTAACCCCTAATCTGCCCTCCCTAACATCGCCAACACCTAACTTCAATTATTAACCCCTAATCTGCCAACTGGAGCTCACCGCTATTCTAATAAATGTATTAACCCCTAAAGCTAAGTCTAACCCTAACACTAACACCCCCTAAGTTAAATATAATTTTAATCTAACAAAATTAATTAACTCTTATTAAATAAATTATTCCTATTTAAAGCTAAATACTTACCTGTAAAATAAACCCTAATATAGCTACAACATAACAAATAATTACATTGTAGCTATTTTAGGATTAATATTTATTTTACAGGCAACTTTGTAATTATTTTAACCAGGTACAATAGCTATTTAATAGTTAAGAACTATTTAATAGCTAAAATAGTTAAAATAATTACAAATTTACCTGTAAAATAAATCCTAACCTAAGTTACAATTAAACCTAACACTACACTATCAATAAATTAATTAAATAAAATACCTATAATTATCTACAATTAAACCTACCACTACACTATCAATAAATAAATTAAATACAATACCTACAAATAACTACAATGAAATAAACTATCTAAAGTACAAAAAATAAAAAAGAACTAAGTTACAAAAAATAAAAAAATATTTACAAACATAAGAAAAATATTACAACAATTTTAAACTAATTACACTTACTCTAAGCCCCCTAATAAAATAACAAAGACCCCCAAAATAACAAAATGCCCTACCCTATTCTAAATTACTACATTTCAAAGCTCTTTTACCTTACCAGCCCTGAACAGGGCCCTTTGCGGGGCATGCCCCAAGAAATTCAGCTCTTTTGCCTGTAAAAAAAAACATACAATACCCCCCCCAACATTACAACCCACCACCCACATACCCCTAATCTAACCCAAACCCCCCTTAAATAAACCTAACACTAAGCCCCTGAAGATCTTCCTACCTTGTCTTCACCCTACCAGGTTCACCGATCCGTCCTGAAGAGCTCCTCCGATGTCCTGATCCAAGCCCAAGCGGGGGGCTGAAGAGGTCCATGATCCGGCTGAAGATCAATCCGATTGGCTGATCCAATCAGCCAATCAGATTGAGCTCGCATTCTATTGGCTGATCGGAACAGCCAATAGAATGCAAGCTCAATCTGATTGGCTGATCGAATCAGCCAATCGGATTGAACTTGATTCTGATTGGCTGATTCCATCAGCCAATCAGAATATTCCTACCTTAATTCCGATTGGCTGATAGAATCCTATCAGCCAATCGGAATTCGAGGGACGCCATCTTGGATGACGTCCCTTAAAGGAACCGTCATTCGGCTAGTAGGCGTCGGGAGAAGAGGATGTTCCGCGTCGGAGGTCTGCAAGATGGATCCTGAAGAAAGAAGATTGAAGATGCCGTTGATAGAAGACTTCATCCGGATCATGGACCTCTTCAGCTCCCGCTTGGATGAAGACTTCAGCCGGATCATGGACCTCTTCAGCCCCCTGCTTGGGCTTGGATCAGGACATCGGAGGAGCTCTTCCGGACGGATCGGTGAACCTGGTAGGGTGAAGACAAGGTAGGAAGATCTTCAGGGGCTTAGTGTTAGGTTTATTTAAGGGGGGTTTGGGTTAGATTAGGGGTATGTGGGTGGTGGGTTGTAATGTTGGGGGGGGGTATTGTATGTTTTTTTTACAGGCAAAAGAGCTGAATTTCTTGGGGCATGCCCCGCAAAGGGCCCTGTTCAGGGCTGGTAAGGTAAAAGAGCTTTGAAATGTAGTAATTTAGAATAGGGTAGGGCATTTTGTTATTTTGGGGGTCTTTGTTATTTTATTAGGGGGCTTAGAGTAGGTGTAATTAGTTTAAAATTGTTGTAATATTTTTCTTATGTTTGTAAATATTTTTTTATTTAATGTAACTTAGTTCTTTTTTATTTTTTGTACTTTAGATAGTTTATTTCATTGTAGTTATTTGTAGGTATTGTATTTAATTTATTTATTGATAGTGTAGTGGTAGGTTTAATTGTAGATAATTATAGGTATTTTATTTAATTAATTTATTGATAGTGTAGTGTTAGGTTTAATTGTAACTTAGGTTAGGATTTATTTGACAGGTAATTTTGTAATTATTTTAACTAGATAACTATTAAATAGTTCTTAACTATTTAATAGCTATTGTACCTGGTTAAAATAATTACAAAGTTGCCTGTAAAATAAATATTAATCCTAAAATAGCTACAATGTAATTATAATTTATATTGTAGCTATATTAGGATTAATTTTACAGGTAAGTATTTAGCTTTAAATAGGAATAATTTATTTAATAAGAGTTAATTAATTTCGTTAGATTAAAATTATATTTAACTTAGGGGGGTGTTAGTGTTAGGGTTAGACTTAGCTTTAGGGGTTAATACATTTATTATAGTAGCGGTGAGCTCCGGTCGGCAGATTAGGGGTTAATGTTTGAAGTTAGGTGTCGGCGATGTTAGGGAGGGCAGATTAGGGGTTAATACTATTTATTATAGGGTTAGTGATGCGGATTAGGGGTTAATAACTTTATTATAGTAGCGCTCAGGTCCGCTCGGCAGATTAGGTGTTAATAAGTGTAGGCAGGTGGAGGCGACGTTGAGGGGGGCAGATTAGGGGTTAATAAATATAATATAGGGATCGGCGGTGTTAGGGGCAGCAGATTAGGGGTACATAAGGATAATGTAAGTAGCGGCGGTTTACGGAGCGGCAGATTAGGGGTTAAAAATAATATGCAGGGGTCAGCGATAGCGGGGGCGGCAGATTAGGGGTTAATAAGTGTAAGGCTAGGGGTGTTTAGACTCGGGGTACATGTTAGGGTGTTAGGTGCAGACGTAGGAAGTGTTTCCCCATAGCAAACAATGGGGCTGCGTTAGGAGCTGAACGCGGCTTTTTTGCAGGTGTTAGGTTTTTTTTTCAGCTCAAACAGCCTCATTGTTTCCTATGGGGGAATTGTGCACAAGCACGTTTTTGAGGCTGGCTGCTTGCGTAAGCAACTCTGGTATCGAGAGTTGAAGCTGCATTAAAAATGCTCTACGCTCCTTTTTTGGAGCCTAACGCAGCCTTTTTGTGGACTCTCAATACCAGAGTTATTTTTATGGTGCGGCCAGAAAAAAGCCGGCGTTAGCTACGCGGGTCGTTACCGACAAAACTCTAAATCTAGGCCTATGATAGCTACAATATAACTAATAGTTACATTGTAGCTATCTCAGGGTTTATTTTTATTTTACAGGCAACTTTGTATTTATTTTAACTAGGTAGAATAGTTATTAAATAGTTATTAACTATTTAATAGCTACCTAGCTGAAATAAATACAAATTTACCTCTAAAATAAAACCTAACCTAAGTTACAATTACACCTAACACTACACTATAATTAAATTAATTTCCTAAATTAACTACAAATAATTACGATTAAATTAAATAAACTAAAGTACAAAAACCCCCACTAAATTACAGAAAATAATAAAATAATTACAATTTTTTTAAACTAATTACACCTAATCGAATCCACCTAATAAAATAAAAAATCCCCCCAAAATAAAAAAATCCCTACCCTATACTAAATTACAAATAGCCCTTAAAAGGACTTTTTGCGGGGCATTGCCCCAAAGTAATCAGCTCTTTTACCTGTAAAAAAAAAAATACAATACCCCCCCAACATTAAAACCCACCACCCACACACCCAACCCTACTCTAAAACTCACCCACTCCCCCCTTAATAAAACCTAACACTAACCCCCTGAAGATCACCCTACTTGAGACGTCTTCACCCAGCCGGGCAGAAGTGGCTGGATAGGATGAAGACTTCGGACCGTCTGGAGGACCACTTCTGCCCGGCTGGGTGAAGACGTCTCAAGATAGGGTGATCTTCAAGGGGTTAGTGTTAGGTTTTTTAAGGGGGGATTGGGTGGGTTTTAGAGTAGGGTTTGTTGTGTGGGTGGTGGGTTTCAATGTTGGGGGGGTATTGTATTTTTTTTTTTACAGGTAAAAGAGCTGATTACTTTTTTGGGGCAATGCCCCGCAAAAAGCCCTTTTAAGGGCTATTTTTAATTTAGATTAGGGTAGGGATTTTTTATTTTAATAGGGGGGTTAGATTAGGTGTAATTAGTTTAAAAAATGTAATTGTATTATTTTCTGTAATTTAGTGTTTGTTTTTTTCGTACTTTAGTTTATTTAATTTAATTGTAATTAATTGTAGTTAATGTAGTTAATTTATTTAATGATAGTGTAGTGTTAGGTTTAATTGTAACTTAGGTTAGGATTTATTTGACAGGTAATTTTGTAATTATTTTAACTAGGTAACTATTAAATAGTTCTTAACTATTTAATAGCTATTGTACCTGGTTAAAATAATTACAAAGTTGCCTGTAAAATAAATATTAATCCTAAAATAGCTACAACGTAATTATAATTTATATTGTAGCTATATTAGGATTTATTTTACAGGTAAGTATTTAGCTTTAAATAGGAATAATTTATTTAATAAGAGTTAATTAATTTTGTTAGATTAAAATTATATTTAACTTAGGGGGGTGTTAGTGTTAGGGTTAGACTTAGCTTTAGGGGTTAATACATTTATTATAGTAGCGGTGAGCTCCGGTCGGCAGATTAGGGGTTAATGTTTGAAGTTAGGTGTCGGCGATGTTAGGGAGGGCAGATTAGGGGTTAATACTATTTATTATAGGGTTAGTGATGCGGATTAGGGGTTAATAACTTTATTATAGTAGCGCTCAGGTCCGCTCGGCAGATTAGGTGTTAATAAGTGTAGGCAGGTGGAGGCGACGTTGAGGGGGGCAGATTAGGGGTTAATAAATATAATATAGGGGTCGGCAGTGTTAGGGGCAGCAGATTAGGGGTACATAAGGATAATGTAAGTAGCGGCGGTTTACGGAGCGGCAGATTAGGGGTTAAAAATAATATGCAGGGGTCAGCGATAGCGGGGGCGGCAGATTAGGGGTTAATAAGTGTAAGGCTAGGGGTGTTTAGACTCGGGGTACATGTTAGGGTGTTAGGTGCAGACGTAGGAAGTGTTTCCCCATAGCAAACAATGGGGCTGCGTTAGGAGCTGAACGCGGCTTTTTTGCAGGTGTTAGGTTTTTTTTTCAGCTCAAACAGCCTCATTGTTTCCTATGGGGGAATCGTGCACGAGCACGTTTTTGAGGCTGGCTGCTTGCGTAAGCAACTCTGGTATCGAGAGTTGAAGCTGCATTAAAAATGCTCTACGCTCCTTTTTTGGAGCCTAACGCAGCCTTTTTGTGGACTCTCAATACCAGAGTTATTTTTATGGTGCGGCCAGAAAAAAGCCGGCGTTAGCTACGCGGGTCGTTACCGACAAAACTCTAAATCTAGGCCTATGATAGCTACAATATAACTAATAGTTACATTGTAGCTATCTCAGGGTTTATTTTTATTTTACAGGCAACTTTGTATTTATTTTAACTAGGTAGAATAGTTATTAAATAGTTATTAACTATTTAATAGCTACCTAGCTGAAATAAATACAAATTTACCTCTAAAATAAAACCTAACCTAAGTTACAATTACACCTAACACTACACTATAATTAAATTAATTTCCTAAATTAACTACAAATAATTACGATTAAATTAAATAAACTAAAGTACAAAAACCCCCACTAAATTACAGAAAATAATAAAATAATTACAATTTTTTTAAACTAATTACACCTAATCGAATCCACCTAATAAAATAAAAAATCCCCCCAAAATAAAAAAATCCCTACCCTATACTAAATTACAAATAGCCCTTAAAAGGACTTTTTGCGGGGCATTGCCCCAAAGTAATCAGCTCTTTTACCTGTAAAAAAAAAAATACAATACCCCCCCAACATTAAAACCCACCACCCACACACCCAACCCTACTCTAAAACTCACCCACTCCCCCCTTAATAAAACCTAACACTAACCCCCTGAAGATCACCCTACTTGAGACGTCTTCACCCAGCCGGGCAGAAGTGGCTGGATAGGATGAAGACTTCGGACCGTCTGGAGGACCACTTCTGCCCGGCTGGGTGAAGACGTCTCAAGATAGGGTGATCTTCAAGGGGTTAGTGTTAGGTTTTTTAAGGGGGGATTGGGTGGGTTTTAGAGTAGGGTTTGTTGTGTGGGTGGTGGGTTTCAATGTTGGGGGGGTATTGTATTTTTTTTTTTACAGGTAAAAGAGCTGATTACTTTTTTGGGGCAATGCCCCGCAAAAAGCCCTTTAAGGGCTTTTTTTAATTTAGATTAGGGTAGGGATTTTTTATTTTAATAGGGGGGTTAGATTAGGTGTAATTAGTTTAAAAAATTTAATTATTGTATTATTTTCTGTAATTTAGTGTTTGTTTTTTTCGTACTTTAGTTTATTTAATTTAATTGTAGTTAATGTAGTTAATTTATTTAATGATAGTGTAGTGTTAGGTTTAATTGTAACTTAGGTTAGGATTTATTTGACAGGTAATTTTGTAATTATTTTAACTAGGTAACTATTAAATAGTTCTTAACTATTTAATAGCTATTGTACCTGGTTAAAATAATTACAAAGTTGCCTGTAAAATAAATATTAATCCTAAAATAGCTACAATGTAATTATAATTTATATTGTAGCTATATTAGGATTTATTTTACAGGTAAGTATTTAGCTTTAAATAGGAATAATTTATTTAATAAGAGTTAATTAATTTTGTTAGATTAAAATTATATTTAATTTAGGGGGGTGTTAGTGTTAGGGTTAGACTTAGCTTTAGGGGTTAATACATTTATTATAGTAGTGGTGAGCTCCGGTCGGCAGATTAGGGGTTAATGTTTGAAGTTAGGTGTCGGCGATGTTAGGGAGGGCAGATTAGGGGTTAATACTATTTATTATAGGGTTAGTGATGCGGATTAGGGGTTAATAACTTTATTATAGTAGCGCTCAGGTCCGCTCGGCAGATTAGGTGTTAATAAGTGTAGGCAGGTGGAGGCGACGTTGAGGGGGGCAGATTAGGGGTTAATAAATATAATATAGGGGTCGGCAGTGTTAGGGGCAGCAGATTAGGGGTACATAAGGATAATGTAAGTAGCGGCGGTTTACGGAGCGGCAGATTAGGGGTTAAAAATAATATGCAGGGGTCAGCGATAGCGGGGGCGGCAGATTAGGGGTTAATAAGTGTAAGGCTAGGGGTGTTTAGACTCGGGGTACATGTTAGGGTGTTAGGTGCAGACGTAGGAAGTGTTTCCCCATAGCAAACAATGGGGCTGCGTTAGGAGCTGAACGCGGCTTTTTTGCAGGTGTTAGGTTTTTTTTTCAGCTCAAACAGCCTCATTGTTTCCTATGGGGGAATCGTGCACGAGCACGTTTTTGAGGCTGGCTGCTTGCGTAAGCAACTCTGGTATCGAGAGTTGAAGCTGCATTAAAAATGCTCTACGCTCCTTTTTTGGAGCCTAACGCAGCCTTTTTGTGGACTCTCAATACCAGAGTTATTTTTATGGTGCGGCCAGAAAAAAGCCGGCGTTAGCTACGCGGGTCGTTACCGACAAAACTCTAAATCTAGGCCTATGATAGCTACAATATAACTAATAGTTACATTGTAGCTATCTCAGGGTTTATTTTTATTTTACAGGCAACTTTGTATTTATTTTAACTAGGTAGAATAGTTATTAAATAGTTATTAACTATTTAATAGCTACCTAGCTGAAATAAATACAAATTTACCTCTAAAATAAAACCTAACCTAAGTTACAATTACACCTAACACTACACTATAATTAAATTAATTTCCTAAATTAACTACAAATAATTACGATTAAATTAAATAAACTAAAGTACAAAAACCCCCACTAAATTACAGAAAATAATAAAATAATTACAATTTTTTTAAACTAATTACACCTAATCGAATCCACCTAATAAAATAAAAAATCCCCCCAAAATAAAAAAATCCCTACCCTATACTAAATTACAAATAGCCCTTAAAAGGACTTTTTGCGGGGCATTGCCCCAAAGTAATCAGCTCTTTTACCTGTAAAAAAAAAATACAATACCCCCCCAACATTAAAACCCACCACCCACACACCCAACCCTACTCTAAAACTCACCCACTCCCCCCTTAATAAAACCTAACACTAACCCCCTGAAGATCACCCTACTTGAGACGTCTTCACCCAGCCGGGCAGAAGTGGTCCTCCAGATGGTCCGAAGTCTTCATCCTATCCGGGCAGAAGAGGTCCTCCAGACGGCCAGAAGTCTTCATCCAGGCGGCATCTTCTATCTTCATCCATCCAGAGCGGAGCGTGTCCATCTTCATGACATCCAATGCGGAGCATCCTCTTCTTTCCGACGACTAACACTAAATGACGGTACCTTTAAGTGACGTCATCCAAGATGTCGTCTCTTCAATTCCGATTGGCTGATAGAATTCTATCAGCCAATCGGAATTAAGGTAGAAAAAATCCTATTGGCTGATCCAATCAGCCAATAGGATTGAGCTTGCAGTCTATTGGCTGTTCCAATCAGCTAATAGAATGCAAGCTCAATCCTATTGGCAGATTGGATCAGCCAATAGTATTGAACTTCAATCCTATTGTCTGATTGGATCAGCCAATAGGATTTTTTCTACCTTAACTCTGATTGGCTGATAGATTTCTATCAGCCAATCGGAATTGAAGGGACGACATCTTGGATGACGTCACTTAAAGGTACCATCATTTAGTGTTAGTCATTGGAAAGAAGAGGATGCTCCGCGTTGGATGTCTTGAAGATGGACCCGCTCCGCGCCGGATGGATGAAGATAGGAGATGCCGTCTGGATGAAGACTTCTGGCCGTCTGGAGGACCTCTTCTGCCCGGATAGGATGAAGACTTCGGACCGTCTGGAGGACCACTTCTGCCCGGCTGGGTGAAGACGTCTCAAGGTAGGGTGATCTTCAAGGGGTTAGTGTTAGGTTTTTTAAGGGGGGATTGGGTGGGTTTTAGATTAGGGTTTGTTGTGTGGGTGGTGGGTTTCAATGTTGGGGGGGTATTGTATTTTTTTTTTTACAGGTAAAAGAGTTGATTACTTTTTTGGGGCAATGCCCCGCAAAAAGCCCTTTTAAGGGCTATTTTTAATTTAGATTAGGGTAGGGATTTTTTATTTTATTAGGGGGGTTAGATTTGGTGTAATTAGTTTAAAAAAATTTAATTATTGTATTATTTTCTGTAATTTAGTGTTTGTTTTTTTCGTACTTTAGTTTATTTAATTTAATTGTAATTAATTGTAGTTAATGTAGTTAATTTATTTAATGATAGTGTAGTGTTAGGTGTAATTCTAACATAGGTTAGGTTTTATTTTACAGGTAATTTTGTACTTATTTTAGGTAGGTAGCTATTACATAGTTAATAACTATTTAATAACTATTCTACCTAGTTAAAATAAATACAAAGTTGCCTGTAAAATAAAAATAAACCCTAAGCTAGATACAATGTAACTATTAGTTATATTGTAGCTAGCTTAGGGTTTATTTTATAGGTAAGTATTTAGTTTTAAATAGGAATAATTTAGGTAATGATGGTAATATTTATTTAGATTATTTAAAATTATATTTAAGTTAGGGTGTGTTAGGGTTAGAGTTAGACTTAGGTTTAGGGGTTAATACATTTAATATAGTTGCGGTGACAGGGGCGGCAGATTAGGGGTTAATAAATGTAGGTAGGTGTCGGCGATGTTAGGGATGGCAGGTTAGGGTTTATAAAATATAACTAATGTTTGCGAGGCGGGAGTGCGGCAGTTTAGGGGTTAATATATTTATTGAAGTGGCGGCGATGTCCGGTCAGCAGATTAGGGGTTAAAAATGTATTTAAGTGTTTGCGATGTGGGGGGGCTCGGTTTAGGGGTTAATAGGTAGTTTATGGGTGTTAGTGTACTTTTTAGCAATTTAGTTAAGAGTTTTATGTTACGGCGTTAGCCCATTAAAATCTTAACTACTGACTTTTAAATGTGATAGGAGTCTTGACAGGAGGGGGTCTACCGCTCACTTTTTCCAAGACTCGTAATACCGGCGTTAGGAAAATCCCATTAAAAAGATAGGATACGCAATTTACGTAAGTGGATTTGCGGTATGCTTGAGTCATGGAAAAAAAGTGAGCGGTACACCTGTACTTGCAAGACTTGCAATACCAGCGGGCATTAAAAAGCAGCGTTGTGACCTCTCAATGCTGCTTTTAAGGCTAACGCAAAACTTGTAATCTAGCCGTATCTTTTGTAAATCGGTATAATTGTTACATATTCAAATCTCTGTTTTTTTATGGCAAAGCATTCTTGCTTGATAGAAAAGGCTGACAATGGATGTACCAGGGATTTTCAGGGGTGTTCTCAAGACGTGGTCTGGATATTTCACCTCACCTTGCAGAATTTAAAAAGATGCATTTGGCCTTGTGAAGTACCTTGTCTCAAATCTTGATTTTTTCAAAGCTGATGAAATTGTCTCATTTGTTTTTGTTTTGTTTATTTTTTCTTAAACTGTTTTCAAGTTTTCTTTTGTGCATATGTTAATGCGGAGGGTTTTATAGACAGTGTATTTAAAAATGTGCTTTTGTAATGCAGGTGTCCTTGACAGAGACACTTGTTCTATGCATTTAGAAGTGAACAGTTGCAAAAATGGGGTTCATTAATTATAATAAAGCAAATCTTGTGGTGACAAGGGACAGTAGAAAGTTTTAACACAAAACTATTGGGTGCGCCTAAAAAAGATCCCCAAAAAAGAGGATATCTCAGTCTCAAAGATAAATCCACTGTTCTACTTAAATATGCAAAAATAGTACTGCACCTATATACAATTAATCTAAAACAACAGGATATAGAAAACAGAGAGCCGTAAAAAAAGATAATATCCACTTTACTAATTCATAAAAACATACAGTAAAAATACACTAGAAATATTGCATACTAAAATATTGCATACTAAAATATCCAAAATGAACTTAGTTGATCAATTTGAAAAAAACAGATGGGATAGTTGCTTCACTGTAACGTTTATACGACACAATGTTTATTGTTACTATTTGGCAGTAAAAGCCGTTCCGTATTTTGTTGCCTTCTTTTAAAAATCAGCTACGCTGTTTTCAGCACGTCCTTGAGTCAAACAATACTCTGTGTTCCTCTGTCTGTTGTTTTTTTTTGCGGGTAACATTAAAAGCCGACTAGCATCAACGTTTACATGCGTTAACCCTACAACCTTTTGGAGGTGTGCCAGGATCCTATCCAACTCCTTTCCCTGCAGTGTCTGATTGGTTTCAAGTCTTAGATTCTGTATTTGCAAGGACTATGCGTTTTGGCTGTTCAAAGACAGCCTTTCTCAAGCAGAATTGTTTTGTCCAGTAGGTGTCATCTTACATACCCAAACTTCAATTATCAATTATTTGGGATTAAACGTATACAGATCTCTATATTGTTATTTCTTGGGACAATGATCATCACATCTTTCATTTGATTTGTCTAGTTTAGACAACATTTATAACTTCACTAACATTTTCTATTCTTTAAAACTTTTGAGTATATAATTCTTTATCTAAAATCTAACAAATTCTTTGTTTTATTATTGGTAAAGTAATACATATTTACTTAGCTTTTAATTCATCTTTATTGGCTAATCATTTCTCCACAGTTGATTTTATAAATATAGTTTGTATATATTTGTTAAAGGAACACTGAACCCAAATTTTGTCGTTCGTGATTCAGATGAGCATGCAATTTTAAGCAACTTTCTCATTTACTCCAATTATCAATTTTTCTTCGTTCTCTTGCTATCTTTATTTGAAAAACAAGGCATCTAAGGTAAAAAGCCAGGCAATTTTTGGTTCAGGACTGGACAGCACTTGTTTATTGGTGAGTGAATTTATCCACCAATCAGCAAGAACAACCCAGTTTGTTCACCAAAAATGGGCCGGCATCTTAACTTACATTCTTGCTTTTTAAACAATGATACCAAGAAAATGGAAAAAAAAATTGATAATAGGAATAAATTAGAAAGTTGCTTAAAATTGCATGCTCTATCTGAATCACGAAAGAAAAAAAAATTGGGTTCAGTGTCCCTTTAAGTGGATATTATCATTTTTTACAGCTCTCTGTTTTCTATATTTCAGTATTACTATTAGAAAAAGAAAAGACCTAAAACTGTTAGAAGGTCTTTGAAATGACAGGGAATACAGCACTCTTTTACAGTTAAAGCACTTGTTAATTATAACTATGATACAGTTCTATATTCCAGAACCGAAACAAATAAGGCACAAACAAGCACAATGAAAAGATATACATTATATTCAGAATATCACATACTCACTCGCTGCAGTCATTCAAGCATACATGCATAGACTCTCTATATATTCAGCACTGAAATATACACCCCTAGTCTAAATCTTAAGAAAAACATCCTATATGGCCATAATAAAGACTTGGAGTAAACAGCGCTGTTACTTTAAGCAACACCCAAAAACTGGTGTGTCAAAAAATAGTGTTGTGGTACCATGCAAAAACATCAAGAAATTGTGTGGATATATATATAGGATCCAGTTCGTAATTATATGCAAGCTTCTGTCAACCAATTCTCCAGATAGTTCACACACTGTGTCAAATGAGTGTTAGTGGAATAGCAATCAAGCGGGTTAACAAGCAAGTTAGCTGTACATAGTTTTCAGATTCCTTAATGGAGTTTGTGTGATTCAAGCGGTATATGTTGCAAATTTTGTAGTAAACAAAAAGGGGATGTTACCTTCCGCAACTCGGCTTCTTATACCTTCCGCTATGGTTCAAAATAGACGGGTAAATGTTACCTGAAGCCTTCAATCCCTCTTTTGGTAGGTCTCGCTTTACCACAAACTCCTCCAAACTCCACTGAGCACAATCCTTTCCCTCTGGTACTCTATAGATAGGTTGCTTGAAAAAAACTACATCCAGGTGAGTAGCTCAAACCAGCAAACAGCCAACCTACGTTTCACCCAGAATCCTTTGCAACAAGGGCTTCATCAGGGCTGTCAATCAAATTGTGAGTCAGTCTTTTAACGAGTAAACTCCACCCATTTTCTTTACATCATTGTTTCTTAAGGAGGATGATTACTGTCTCTAAACGATACTCACTTTTTACTGTTGAGTTGGTTAGCATATGTACATTGTAACATTCATTCCTAAACATTCATTCACACCAAAAACCGTTATCCAAAAGATATATAGATAGAAAACTGTCATTTCTTCTCATTTTTATGAAAATAACTTCTTTTCAAACTATACCTTACATCTTAATATGATATTATATTTTAAAGATGACAAATCTTTATTTATTTTCTTAGATGAAGAGGATAGGCACTTTCCAACAAACATTTTAATCTTTGTTGACTACGTTAGCTAATGATAGTTTTTTTAATTTCTTTTTTTATTAAGGAGGATACAAGGATGTAACAACATGGAAGTTCAGAGATTGTTCAATGTCAGCTTAAATGCATTTACAAAAAGCAATGGGTCATATAAAATGCGAAGAAATAGTACTTTTTTTTTTTCTTTTCTTTTTCCTTCCCATCTCTCTTTCTCCCTTCTTTCTTTATTGGAATATGACAGTATACACCCTACTAATGTACAGTTTAAGTAAAAAAAAAACCCCCAGAAAATATGTTTCTCTTATGCCTATTGAGTAGTAATTTGAACCTATATGTTAGCTAGCCAGTATATCCTAAAACTTATAGTTGATCTCTTTTATCTAGGTGTATTCATCCTATGTTCCTCGAATCTTCTTGTTTCCTTCTATTCCCTTTCCTTTCTCTTTTCTTTTCTTTTTCCTTTTCTTTTTTTTTCTTTCCTTTCCTTTCCTCTTGTCTCTCTTCCCGTTTCTCTCCCTATCTCTTCCCTTCTTTTCCCTCTTCCTTCCCTTCTTTTCTTCTTTCTTCCCTTTCTTTAGTCTACGTTTCTCTTTATTGTATCATGTTAGGGATACCTATATACCTGGTCTGATGGGTGCTGATACATTCACATTTGATTCTGCCAAAAACACTAGCAGAAAAAAAAAAAAAAAAAAAAAGAAAAAAAAAAAATCAAATACCAATATTCCTCTCCTGGAGTAGTTATATTTCCAATCCTTAGCTTCCACTTGTCTAAAAGAGATTCTTGTAATTCTGGTACAGTTTTACGCAGTCAAATCTGATATATTAATGTAATTGAGTACCGTCCATTTTTAAATGCGGTATGTATGAACGCGAATGGAGAGGGGGACCAAAAGTTTTTGTTTTTGTCTTTGAGATTATTAATATAGTGTCTTGCCTGTAGATAGGCGAAAAAGTGAGTATGAGATATGTTGAATTGTTTATTTAGTTCCTGGAAGGATTTCAGTGTATGAGTGGACTGATCCAGGAGGCAGCCAATTACGTTTAGGCCCTTGCTCTCCTATACTCGAAACGGCAAGCATTCTGTGCCTGTGGTGAAGTCCAGATTTCCTATTAAAGGTATATATTTAGGATCAGGTTGAGAGATACTCAGATGTTTAAAAGATATCTTCCAGACTTGCAGTGGATCATTATATAAGATGTTATTGTTAACCACTGGTGGCAGTTTACTCTTATCCGTGTAGGGGAGAAAAGATATATTAATATCCCCCAGAGCAGCTTGTTCTAATTCTCTGTGATAAAAATGTGCAGTGTTCAGCTGCCAGTCAAATACCAATCTTAAAAGAAGTGCCCAATTATAGAATCTAAAGTCTGGTAGTCCTAGTCCACAATCAGAGTATGAAAGAGAAAGTTTTCCCACTGCTATACGTGGTTTTTTATTTTTCCAGAGAAAGCGTTTGATAGCTTGATTAAGTAGTAAGAGATCTTCTCTGTGGAATATAAAAGGTAGCATAGATAGAGTATATAAGATTCGTGGTAGTATAACCATTTTAATTAAGTTAATACGACCTGATAGAGATAACGGTAGCAGGGACCAGCTATCAAGCTGCTGAGCGCTCTGTATACATTGTTTGGTAATATTAAGCTGATAAATACGGTTAGGGTTCCGATGAAGGAGAATACCTAGGTAAGTTAAGGATGGGGTGGCTTCTTTAAAGGGATATATTGTTCTAGCGTGCGACCACTTTCTTAACCATAGTATTTCAGATTTTGATATGTTTATTTTATAACCTGAGAAGGTGCCAAACTCTTCTATAGTATTAAGAATTTTTTGAATAGATTTTGCGGGATCATTTACGAAAAGTAGCATATCATCTGCATAAAGTGCTAGATGGTGATAAGAGTCTTTAATATTGATTCCTTCATATGTTTGGCGTAGCTTATGAGCCAGAGGCTCAAGTGCTAGATCAAAAAGAAGGGGCGAGAGTGGGCAACCTTGTCTGGTTCCTCTTTGTAAAAGAATATCACCAGAGAAAAAACCATTAGCCATTACTCGTGCCTTTGGTGCAGTGTAAATATTAGAAACTGCCTGTAGGAAAGGGCCCTGTATATTGAAGAGTCTCATGGTCTCTAAAAGATGCTGCCATTCAACGCGATCGAATGCCTTCTCTGCATCCAGGGATAGTAGGAAGGCCTCCTTTACCTGCATATTTGAGTCATTTCTACTAGCCCAGGAGTGATTAATTATGTGTAGAACTCTACGTAAATTCACGACCGAGGATCTGCCTGTGACAAAACCCGTCTGATCCGTGTGTAACATATCTGGCAGAAATGGTTGTAACCTAGAGGCTAATATTTTCATATATATTTTGTAATCTGAGTTAAGAAGTGAAATCGGTCGGTACGCTTCAGTCAATGTGTGATCCTTATTTTTTTTTGGAATAAGAGTGATATTAGCTAATGAGAAAAATAGCGACGGGGTAGCCTCTTCTATAAAATATGTATTGAACAGTTTCAGTAAGATTTCAGATAACTGTGGTTGTAAGATCTTATAAAATTCGATTGGAAGGCCATCAGGCCCAGGAGTTTTCCCCAATGCGAGAGAAGATATTGTATTATTTAGTTCTTCTATAGAAATGGGAGCATTTAATTTAGATAATTGTTCTTGTGATAGTTGAGGTAGTTTAAAATTTTCCCAGAATGATACTTTACTAGTCTGCTCAATATCTACCTGTCTAGTATATAATTGCTTATAGTAATCTTCGAAGCAGGTAAGAATGTCCTGAGTTTTTGTGAAGTTTTTCCCTCTATGAGAGATAAGAGCAATATTTTTTTTTATAGACCTTTTATTTACTAAAGAGGCCATGAGCTTACCTGCCTTATTTCCATAGCGTAGGTATATGGAGTTTCTTTTGAGAAGTCCCTGGGCTGCCTGGCGTTTCACAAAGGTATCCAAGGATATCTTAGCTTCTATATAAAGATTCAAATGGGATCTAGATTTAATTTCACAAAACTTCTGATATGTGTCTGTTACCTCTTTACTCAAGGTGATAAGTCTTTTTTGTGCTCTCCGACGAACGTGCGCTACATATGAAACTATGTTACCTGTTAGCACCGCTTTAGCAGTCTCCCAGAGCAACTCTGGGGATGAGATATGTTCTTTATTATCAGTGATAAAATCTGTCCATGCATGCAATAGGAATTCACGAAAAGCCTCTGATCTGTATAGATATACGGGGAATCTTAGTGTGTTTCTATTCGAAATTGGGCCATCATAGGCAAGAGCAAGTTCAACCGGCGCATAATCTGATAGAAGAATGTTATGTATTTTATCTGAGTGCACGTTCGGGATCAGGGCATCAGATATTAAAAATAAATCTATGCGTGAGCTTGAGGCCCTCGCCTTTGATACACATGTAAAATCCCTATCTGTAGGGTGTCTTAATCTCCATATATCACTAACCAATAGATCCGAAAAGAGCCTAGAAAAGACTGATTTTTCAAATTTCCCTGTAGAGTTACTGTCCATTTTTTTTTTTGGAGCCTCCAGGACCCGCCATCCTATCACACTGTGGATTCGGAATTAGATTGAAATCACCTCCAATAATCATATGTGTGCCCGAGAATGGCATCATTCTTTGAATGAAATTATGCCAAAAACGTTTATCTTTTTTATTTGGGGCATATATATTGCACAGAGTGTATATATGAGTTTCTATCTTAACTTGTATGATTAAATATCTACCCTCTGGGTCGTTTATTGTTTGTAAAATTTCAACTGATTTTCTTTTTCCAAACAGGATTGCTAGGCCTCTACTGGCCTTGGTGTACGATACATATTGGAGCTTGCTTACCCAGTCCTTCCTCAATTTATCATGCTCTTTATCATCAAGATGTGTTTCCTGTAACATAGCTACATCTACATTAAGTCTGCGCATATGTGTCAGGATTGCTTTTCTTTTTATCAGAGAGTTAATTCCCGCAACATTCCATGAGCAGAATTTAAATATCATAACTCTTTAATAATTTGAAAAAAGGAGAGCTGATCCACGAGTGGGGGGGGGGGGGGGGGGGTCCAGAGGAGGGGGGAAAAGAAATAAATAAAAAAAAAAAAAAAAAAAAGAAACACAACACACATCATTCTACTATTTTCTGGGTAATATCCATATTCTTTACAGTGGCCTTTCAAAACATATTTTTTAAAATTTACACTCAGATTCCTAACAATCAACCATGACCATGAATCCAAAATTAAGATTAACAATTGTCTTGTAGTCATTTTAATCTTTTACAACAAATCATATATATAGCCCTCTCTAACGAGGGTTGATGTACAATTCGAATTAGTGTACCCTATCTACCTAGTTCAATTTGTGCAGACTGATTGGGTGAATGTCTAGGGGGAGATACAGTGGATTTAAGATATTCTGTCACCTCTCCCGGAGAATCAAAAAATTTGGGGCCTGTTGAAGTAATTAATTTCAATTTTGCTGGGTAGAGCAAATAGGCCTTTTGTCCCTCTTTATTAAGAGCCGTACATATTGGTGAGAATTCCCTACGGCGTTTTGATAGTTCTACCGATCTTGAAACATAGAGATTTTTGCATTGTTATACATCACAGCGGGGGTAAGACGATATGCTCTCAAGATGTCTATTTTCGTCTGGAAGTGAAGGAATCTAACCATTACCTGGTGGGGGTAGTTACCCCTCTCTACGGACCTCTCGGGTCCGATTCTATGCGCTCTTTCAACACTTTGCTTGAAAGGGGCGGGCTCCAGACCTAGTAAGGTAGGGAGAGTGGTTTCCACAAAGGCAAGAAGCTCATTGTTTTTTATAGTTTCTGGTACGCCTACCAGGCGCACATTATTGCGTCTGGATCTGTTTTCAAGATCTTCTAGGCGCTGGTGTAATATAATGTTTTGAAGATTCAGATCTTCCAATTTTTTAGAATTTGTAACAGATGTATCCTCCAACTCAGAGACTCTCTCTTCTACTTCAAGCATTCTGACTGAGAACTGTTTAAGTTCCTCAGAGATATTATCTACGCCTCTCTGCAGACTTTCTATTTTTGGTAGAAACAATGAGGAAATTTGTTGAACTATGATATGAGTTTCACTCATGTTTACATTCATACCTGGCGAGACTGGTTGGGCAGTGATTTGTATTTCAGGATTTTGTTTGGCCCTTCTGTCACCTGTTCTACCTTTTGAGTCCATTTTGAATGACTCTAAATATTTATCCATACAATTCGTTGCACATTCAATATAATATCAGCAATAATTTAGATTGTTTAAAGAGAAAAAAGTATCTATGCTTCTATCTGACACCTCAGAAATTCTTTTATGAATTTTACTTTTTATCCCCCTGTCTAACCATCATGACTGATGGTGCCCTGGGAGCAAGAAGTGAAAAAGTGACAAAAAAAACAAAAAACAAAAAAAAAAACGGTGGTTTATTAGCTGTAGTTGTGGGGTGTTGTGGAGAGTGTCTTGGTGATTGTGGAGGGAGTGAGAAAGAAAAGATAGGTGGATACAGGGGTGAAGTGATACAACGTGCACGGCGCAAAAAAAAAAAAAACGAGAGAAAAAACAAAAAAACAAAAAAAAAAAGAAGAAAAAAAAACAAAAAAAACACACGGGTGTGAGTTCAGTGACAGAGGACGGTCATGATGGAGACAGGGAGAAGAGTGTCAGAAGATAGGTACAGTTATCAGTTGCTGAAATTTTAGTAAGTCAGTTTTTATACAGATAGCAATATCAAGCAATATCAAGCAAACAGGCAGGCAAGTGAAGATGAAGAGAGAAGTTAGTGGAATCTATCATTTCCCCCTTTTGAGTCAATTAGCCTGTTGTATATGATTACAGCTAAATTTAGCAGATTATATGTAACCTATGGTTAACAAGTTAAAGGTTAGCAATAGTTAATATATTAATTAGCTAGCTTTAGTTACAAATACTAAAAATGGCAGAATATTTCTTCTTTCCCCCTTTTTTTTTCCTTGTTTTTTTTTTTTTCTTTCAAACCATTAACATAGTAAGTATCTGCTTTTACATTGTTTATCATGTGGCAGATTGAGCCTTCTGCCTTGGTTTCCCTAGAGCCAGTTATGTTTATATTTATTAGGTTATACACAACAAGCAGCCACAGGTTAGTTAAAAGAACAATAAGTATGGAGAATGTTCTTTGTTAAATCCTTTCTTTTCTCCTTCCCCCAGAGGTGTTGAAGAGTTACAAGAGAGGTCAAGGCTGAACAATGAGGCAAACAGACAGTTAATAGCGTTCAAGGGGGTTATTAAAGCAAGCAGTCAGTGTGAGATATGCAGTTTTCTCTTTTTTTCATGCTTATCTTTACCCAGCACGAGAGTTAAGGTAGCTCTTTCCTACATAGACTCTTAGGCTTAAGTCCTTTTATAGAGATAGTTACACACAGCACAGTTTTCTTTACAAAGAGCCTCTTCCTTCCTAAGTAGTTCTCCCTCCTCAGGCTTAACCTCCCAAAGAAGTGAGTTGTAATGCTCTCAATTATATCCCCTTCTCCTCTTTGGAATCTTAGTTATAACCTCCCATGCCTCAAGGTACAGCTCCTGGGATATGTTCCCCTCCTGTGGGAGTTTTGCAGGCTGTTTTTAAGAAGCTATTTAGAGAATATATGTTAGCCAAAAACAAAAAAAAATCCCAAGATAGCACTATCTTATAAGAACTGTTAGTCCCGATTTGGCCCCTCTCCTTTAACAGACAGTCAAAGCAGACCAGATTATTCTTGGCTCACCTTATGCCACTGCTTTCCCCTCCGCACCGATAGATATTTCCACAGACACAGGTCCGGATGGTGTGTCTGGCTTCCACCTGCCTTCCTCCGCTGCGCTGCAGATCTCCCAACCCCTCCTCCTCTCTCGCAGCACCGGTGGGAGAGGAGCGGGGGGCACTGGATCCAAACACCAAAGCAGGGTAGAACGGCCGGACTGACTCTGAGAGGGCCCTCAGCAACACAACAACTCGCCACTCACCCCCTCCCTTGCAGCACCGGTGGGAGAGGGGGGAGTCTAGAGAGAGAAAGACCAATCTGGATCCTCAGCTGAAATGAGGCAGAACACTGGCTGTCAATCTTGTGGTGCGTCGTCGCTGTACAGATCCTGACGGAGGCACAACAGCCAGTGCAAGTGCGGGGGAAGGCCGAAGAGTTTCAGAGAGCCGGGAGCGGTAAGACCTGGAGAGGGGGGGTAAAAGATTTTGGCTAACAAGCAGCTTGTTGGAAAGTTCTTATATCTTGTGCTTTTTAAATTTGTAGGAGAGGGTGTGCTAGGAGAAAGTCCGAAAGGGTTTTTTTTTTTTTTTTTTTTAAAAGCGCCACGCTTTTCTTGAAACTATGTGAACGGTAGGGAGGTTGAATTGGGTCGCGATGTAGATTCCAACAGGATATCTTCAAAGGAACAGTGCGAAGGAGGTGCACTGTTGGTTTCCCGGAGCGATGAAGCTAACTGTCCGTGTAGCAGCCCCTATCCTTGGGGCACGGCGCGAAAGCAGTTACCGCCAACTGCTGTTAGGACTGGAACAGGGAGCACAGCCACAGGTGCTTGCTCCTCCTCCACCGGCGGAAATCACACCACTAAAAAAGTTATTTTGAGCTAATGATAGTTATTATTATCTTATATTGTGCCTTACACAGGCTATTTCTATCTTGATGCACTACATCAGGTCCGATGCTTAGTAAATGTGCATTAATGTATATCTTAGTATACTGATTCATATATAGCGCCTATTCTACTTAAGGAATATGTTTGTTTTTATGGAAAAGTATAGGTATGGAGCAAGGATTAGGGTGTTCTTTACTAGACAAACCATGGTATATTTTTCTTTCTTTTTCTTATAGGTAACTCGCAAACTCTAATTTCTCATTAAGTCCCCTAGGGGATAGTGTTTTTAAAATGTACATCCACTTTGTCTCTTTTTGTAGAAGACACTTATCATTGTCTCCTCCTCTTCCTCATGTAATGCCTCTATCAATACCCACAAACCTCAAAGTTTCTGGATTTGATTCATGGCATTCTAAAAAATGTCTTGCCACACTTGTATCCTTCAGAGAGGTTATATCATCTCTTTGCTCTCTTATACAATCCTTTATCTGTCTTTTCGTTTTGCCAACATAGAACCTTGGGCAAGAACAAGAGAGAAGATAAACCACTCCAAAGGTATCACAGTTAGTGAAATGTTTTATTTGATACTGTCTCTCCCCTGTACTAAAGGTTTTTGTCCTCATCATAAATGGGCAGTACACACATCTGCCACATGGAGAGTTTCCCTTTACCTTATGGGAACTAAGCCAGTTTCCATATGGGGAGATCTTATGTATTTGCTTTTCACCAATGCATCTTTCAGATTTTGCCATCATCTGGGGGACTGGACCTACTGCTTCCTTTATGCCTTCATCTTGAAGCAAGTAGTGCCAGTTTTTTTTTTAAAATAGACCTCACCGTCTCCCACTGACAGTTAAACTTACTTATAAATCTGATCGTTTGTTTTTCACTGTCTATTACTTTATTATCCTTATACAGAAGTTTATCTCTTTGAACATTTCTTGCTCTCTTTCGTGCTTTTTTTTACACATTTTTTTGAATACCCTCTCCTCAAAAATCTATTTTGCATCAGGTCAGCATGTTCTTCAAATTTCCTATCTACTGAACAGTTTCTCCTAAGCTTTAGGAACTGTCCAGTAGGTGCCCCTTTCTTTACACTTGCCAAGTGTCCACTGGAGGGCTCAAGGATGCTATTTGTAGCTATATATATTCTAAAATTTTCCGTGGTAAGTACATTACCTTGCTTTTTGATCTTAATATCCAGAAAGTTTAATTCACTTTCATTTATTTTCGAGGTCAGAAAAATGTTTTTATCATTCTTATTAAGTTCCAAAATGAATTCTTTCAATAGATCCACCGGGCCATCCCATAGCAACAGGATGTCATCCACATATCAAACCCAGAGGTGTATATATGTTTGTCAAATACATCAGTTAGTTCCCTTTAAAAAACAGCAAAAAACAACACACAAACAGCACCTTAGCTCCTTTTTCCCTTAATAGGGTTCTTTGGTGACCAGTGGTAAAGAGGGGACTGCTTCCCTCTCCAATATTCCAATGATACAAGATTCCACAGCACAAAAAGTTCATAGAAAAATTAGGAAATTTATTGAGGTGCAAACAAATGCAACGTTTCGGGAGCCATTCCCTTAATCATGCATAGCATCAACAGGTGTATACAGAGCCTTTATAGGGAAAAACCTTAACCCTTCACATGCTTATCACCATATACTAACATAGCACCACCTAGGGGAGTATACACAATAATACATTTTATTTTATTTTAAAAAATTACTTAAATTTTTAAATCTCCAAATATAAACTATTTAATTCTATATATAGACCTGCTAATCAACTTAAAAACAATACTTAGACAGAGAAGATGCCTTTGAATCTCAAAACTTTTATATTCATAATTCAACCTATAGAAACACTGCAAAATCAAGTTCCCTATTAAGACCTATAGGGAACATAGCATTTAATCTATGGATCCAAAAGGATTCCTTTTGTTTCAATACTTGTTCCCTATTGCCTCCTCTACGTAACCTGCCTACACTGTCAATTATTTGCCATCTTAGTTGGCTGATACTGTGCCCAGCCTCTAAAAAGTGACTGGACACAGGGGCATTTATATCCCCACATCTAATGTTAGACCTGTATTGACTCATCCTATCTCTTACCTTTCTGGTCGTTTCACCCAAATAGATTTTTGAACACGGGCATTTTATTAGGTAAATGACATAGAATGAGTCACACGTGAAGAATTCCCTGATTTCAATTTTTTTTCCCTGTTAAAGGGTGTACAAAATGTTTGCCTTTAATTAATGCATTACAACTAGCACAGCCCAAACATGGGAATGTGCCAGTGTTTTTAGTAGTTATGTATGTCTGGCTCTGTGTTTTCCTTGATCCCACATCACTCCTCACTAATCTATCTTTCAGATTGGGCACTCTTTTATAGGCCATCATTGGGGGATCCTTAATGGCAACAATATCAGGGTTACAGTCTCTAAGAATGCTCCAATGCTTATAAATGATCTTAGAAATTTCTTTGCTATAAGGGTTAAATTGATTGTCACAGACCATGCGTTGTGGTTTCTTTTCTTTTCCAACAATAACTGGTCTCTCCTCCAGAATCCTCTTTTTTTCTTTACTTATTAAAGGATCTGGATAACCTCTCTCTTTAAACCTAGTGGCCATTTCATCTAACCTCTGTTCTGCCACTGCACTATCTGTCACTATTCTCTTCACCCTAAGCATCTGGCTACGTGGGAGAGAATTTTTTAATTGGTCTGGGTGATAACTATCAAAAGCCAATAATGGGTTTCTGTCAGTAGGATTTTTATGTATATCCACATTTAATAAACCATCAGGATTCCTATAAATTACTGTATCCAGGAAAACTATACTTTCCTCACTAAAAGATACAGTGAACTTTACACCATTAACAGCATTATTTAGTTGTTCAACAAAGGAGAGAAGGGTTCCAATGTCACCCCACCACACGCCAAACACGTAATCTATAAAGCGCCACCAGGCTGCTCCATAGAGTTTAAATAGTGTATTCTCATAAACAAATCTTTCTTCTATTTGTCCCATGAAGAGGTTGGCGTATGATTGGGCAACATTGGAACCCATTGCTGTCCCTCTTACCTGTTCATACCAATCATCAGTAAAGAGAAAAGAATTAAATAAATTATTTACAGAGCTTGTTCCGCACACTTAAAGACACCCCGACATCTCCCGAATTGCCTTTGGAACATGCACACAGGGCTCTGCGAGCAAGGCCACCCCCAAAAGCACCCCCCAGAGACATTATAGTCCGCTTCTTGAATTTTAAAGATAAAGAGGAGATGCTCAAATGTGCACGCAATAAGCAGCCAGTTCAGCACGCAGGCGAAGAATTACAGATTTTCTCTGACCTCTCTCCAACTACACTGTTGAAAAGGAGGGAGTTAGCCCCCATCACATCGAAGCTGAGGGCTTACAAAATTCAATATCGTTGGGGCTTTCCTGTATCTCTAATCGCCACAGGGAACAAGACAGCGGTTTTTCGACCTGGTTTGGATGCTCGGGCCTTCTTGGCCAGTCTTTCAATAGAAGATAACGCACACCCACAGAATGCCGAGCTGGAGGCCTCCACTTCAGCCTCCTGAAGCTGAGGAAGGATTAACCACACATCACCTGCTGTGACGGGTGGCCATGCCATCCGATTCTTCCACTTCAGTATCCTTTATGTATTATTAAGATGGGGAGGGATGGGGACCCCCCCCCCCACTTAGAAACGGAAGGATCCTGGTGATCCAAGACAGAACTGTTTCTCCACAGCCATCAGGGGTTCGCCTTAGGCCCATTATGGGTGCTTGAGGTGACAAAGAAACATAGAGTCATTTCAAAAGTTATCTTTATTTCTAAGTGGTTACAGTTTGATGTATGCATGTGTTGTCTAGCTTTATCCCCGACAAAGAGAACTTCATGCACTTATGTTGTTGTTGGAAAACGTTTATGCTGCTGCCCCACTGGGCAAGGTTTTGTGATGATAATGTAATAGACCGCCTTGTTTTCCCCACCTTCCCCCCCCTTCCCTCTCCTCCCCCTCCCAATTCCCTTCCCCCTCCCCCCCCCCTTTCCTTTACTGCGCGCCCTTCATGGGCTTATGTGGTGCAAAGAACTATAAAGCTGTTTCAAAAGTCACATTTTATTATTGAATGGTTATAATTATCTATCTGCATATGTAAGCCACCTCTACTACTGGCTTAAAGAACTCCAGCACGCCCTGAGTCCGCAATAGGTTCTCGAGGTGATATAGAAACATAAGGTTACTTTAAAAGTTATTCCCATTGTTATATGGTTACAGCTTGTTGTATGCACGTGTTGAATAACTATGCCACCGGCACTGAAAACCCTATGCACTTATGTTGATGTTTGAAAACGTTTATGCTTATATTCTGTTAGGCACAGTTTCATGTAAATAATGTAACAGACAGCCTTGTTCCCTCCACCTCCCCATCCCTCCCCTCCCTTCTCCCTTCCCACTCCCTCCCTCCCTCCCTCATCTTTCCCTCCCCCCCCCTATATTCTGTGCCTTATATGGGCCTATGAGGCGAAAAGAATTGTAAAGCTGCCTCAAAAGGCACATCTTATTATTTAGTGGTTATAGTCATTTTTGCAAATGATAGCTACCGCTGCTGATGGCACGGAAAACTGCATTTATTTTTGATGATATTTAAAAACTGTTTATGTTGATACCCTGTTGGGCATAGTCATACGATTATAATGTAACAGATTATTTTGTATACCCCTTTTCCCAGCAGTCTTTTTCCTCCCTCCTTTCCTTCCCCTTTCCCCCTCACCCTCCCACTTCCCTACCTCCCCCCTCTTCCCCCTCCCCCCTTCCTCACCCCCCTCCCCCCCTTCCTCACCCCCCCTCATCCCTCCCCCATCCTACCCCTCCCCCCTCCTCCATCCTCCCTCCCCTTCCCTCACCCTCCCCTTCTCCCTCATCCTTCTTTCCTCTCCTCATCTCTCCCTCCTCCTACCTCCCATCCTCCACTCTTACCCCTCTCCCCCTCCTCCCTTCTCACTTGCCCTCCTTCTCCATCTTCTTCCCCTTACCTGATGCCATACCAGTGATACCCCCAGGGCCTGGAAATTCCTATACCCTGGAAATCTTTAATGTTGTAACAAAGTTTGTACTTGCCAGAGGATTACTATCCCTTTCTTACCTCTACTTCTACACGGGTGGTTTACCTTAACGACCCGAGTAGCTGCTACCACTTTCATTTCCAACAGAGGCTTCTTTTCTTTTTTTTCTTTATCTTCTTACTCTTTTTTACTTTCTCTTACTTCTTTTAGTTGCCTGATCTTCATTAGGTAACTCTAGCCCTTCTTCCTTCCTGCAGTGTGTCCTTTCTCTCTACGCTCACTCGCTTGCTGTCTCTCTCTCTCCCTTTTTTTTTTTTTCCCTTCCTCCCCCTTCCCTTGCCCTCCCACATAAGATGGCCCACTCACAAAGTAAGTTTGGCCTACATAGCCTTAATTTTACCACGATAAATGCAAAGGGTCTAAATGACCCAGGTAAAAGATCGATAGCAATGAGAGAACTTGGTAAATTGCACAGTCATATTCTCTTTTTCCAGGAGACCCATTTTCATAAGGGCAGAGAGCCAAAGTGGAACCCTAAACAATACCCAATAGCACTATTTGCCTCAGGTAACTCTAAGAAATGCGGAGTTAGTATCCTAGTTCATCACTCCATTCCACTAAAAATCTCACATATAGAAAGAGACCCAGAGGGCAGATACTTACTCTTAACAGGTACGCTCTTTGACCACCCATTGACATTAGCCATACTCTATGCTCCAAACTCAGACCAACACCACTTTATGAAAAAAATCTCCAAACTTCTACTAGACCTAGCCAAGGGCTCCATTTTCCTATCGGGTGACCTTAACATACCGCTTGACGCAAGCGTTGATACATCCAATGGCTCAGCCAGTATCCCCAGTAAAATTACTAAATCAGTCAGGTCAACTATCACAAATTTACAATTACATGACGTTTGGAGATCACTTCATCCAACTGATAAAGATTACACATATTATTCTCCACCGCACAACAAATACTCTCGTATAGACTACTTCCTCTTTGATTCCACTGGGTTAGATATGGTGAATAAAAGCACAATAGGCTCTATAACATGGTCGGATCATGCCCCCCTAACTTGTAACATACAATGGCCGGACTTACCCCCTACAACGTACATATGGAAATTGGACGATTTTCTCCTAGAGAACCCAGAGATAAAAGCAGATATCCAGAAATCCATTTTAGATTACTTAAAACATAATGATCGTACACACACCTCTATCACATCTTTCTGGGAGGCACATAAATGCGTAGTTTGCAGAGAATTTCTTAAACACAAGGCCCGCTTGATCAGACAGCGAAACCTGAAACACAAACAGATCCTAGACCACATTGCCGACCTAGAAACTACCCACAAAAGCGATCCAAATAATAAAGAGGTTAGTAAATCCTTAGAATGCGCTAAACAACAACTCAAACAACACCAACTTGAGACCTTTCATCGTAAATTGATGGTAACAAAACAACAATATTATGAAGGGGGTAAAAAGCCAGGCAAACTATTAGCTAGAAGTATACGTAGAGAGCAACTCAAATCGCACATTCATTACATACAGGATGTAGATGGTACAGTACTGAGAGGAAGTAAACAAATAGCAAGCTCCTTCCATGCTTATTACTCTAAGCTCTACAACATCTCTCACACGCAGGACATGTCGCACCAAGCTAATCACACAACTGACAGACAAAAGTCAATAGACGACTTATCCACGATAGGCCTACCTCGACTGAGCGGTGAGGATAGGGACTCCCTTGATGTTCCCATTACCATTGATGAACTTTCCCAGGCTATGAAAGACCTCCCTGGTGGGAAGAGCCCTGGCCCAGATGGGTTCACTCCCAGGTACTATGGGACATTCCTGTAGTTTCTGGGACCTCCCATGCTAAACCTATTTAACTCTCTCATACACAAACCGGCACTCGCGAGTTCGATGTTAGAGGCCCATATTGCGGTTATACCTAAGCCCGGAAAGCCCCCTACCTCCCCTGCCAATTTCCGTCCTATCTCTTTGCTCAACTCTGATGTGAAGGTCTTCGCCAAGATTCTGGCAAGGAGACTCAACAAATTTCTCCCCGACCTGGTCGACTCCGACCAAGTCGGGTTTATACCCGGGCTGGAAGCGTGAGATAATACGAACAAGGTGATTCAACTAATCAACCACGCTCAAAATGGGGCCACGCCTATGGTCCTCTTCTCGACCGACGCGGAGAAGGCCTTCGACCGCGTCGATTGTTTTTTTCTGCGTCGAGTCATAACAGCTATGAATTTTGGCGAACCCTTTATTAATATGACTTTCGCATTATACTGAAAGCCAAACGCACAAGTCCGGGTTAATGGCACGCTCTCAGAAACTTTTAAAATCTCGAATGGGACTAGGCAGGGCTGCCCCCTATCACCGCTTCTTTTCGCGCTGTCTATTGAAGCACTAGCGCATAAGGTGAGAGAGAACCCACTGATCACGGGATTGCGAGTGGGCGAAATCGAAATTAAACAAGCGCTTTACGCGGATGATATTCTGTACACACTCACAGATGTGGAGACCTCTGTCCCAGAGCTACTGCACGAGCTAGAACAATACGGGAGACTTTCAAACTTCCATTTAAACTTATCTAAGTCCGAGCTGCTGAATATTAATGCCCCTTCAGAACATATACATAACCTAGCCTTAAATCACAAGATCACAATAGCACATACCAAGCTGAAGTACTTTGGTATATACCTGTCTGCCAACTCTGCTGACCTCTTCAAAAACAACTATTTAACAATAAAAAAGGAAATTACCAATGACTTGTCCTCTTGGAGAAATAAAATGTTGTCATGGCTAGGGAAAATTGGCTTAATCAAAATGAATATTTTATCTCGTATACTTTACATAATGCAAACGGTCCCTATCTCCCTACCCAAAGACTTCCTAGCCCAATTACAACGCTCCATTGAACAGTTTGTATGGTCTGGTACAAAACCTAGGGTTTCTAGGAGAACCATGTACCTCCCTCGTGACAGAGGTGGGCTGGGGTTTCCGGACTTGTCTAAATATAGACAAGCTATATTACTGCAGAGACTGATTGAATGGTCCCGAAACACGTCGCAAAAACAATGGGTCAGACTAGATGGTCAAATTTTTAAACAAAATAACATTGGTGCCATGGCGTGGATCCCTACCTCGCGCCGCCCCAAACTGATATGTAAGTACCACCTAACCCTCACAACTCTACAGGAATGGGATAAACTATTAGCCACTAGCACCCACATTTCGTCGATATATTCCCCAATGATTCCTATCATAGAAAACCCTGAGTTACCATATCATACCCTGGGCACGCGCCTGGGCTCTAGCTATGGCCTCCGCGACGGTATCCTACATTTTGCACTTGATGCAGGGAAGCTCCGTTCGCAACGTGATCTCGCAGAACAACACAGAGAACTTTTTCATTCCTGGCTTAGGTATCACCAACTATCGCACTTCCTGCTACAACATAAACGTAGGGAGAACTTCGGTAGAGAGCTCACACCGTTTGAAGCTCTATGTGTGGATAATACCCCGCCTAGACGGTTGATCTCCAAAGTTTATAAACTCTTGCTTCTCCCGCCTGACGCCCAACTCCCTGCTTATACGTGGGCCTGGTGTAGTGACCTAAATAACATAATAGATGAAGAGGCATGGCTTAGAGCATTTACTCTAACAAAAAGATCCTCAGTCTCAGCGATAGTTCAAGAAATACACCTTAAGCTGTTAACCAGGTGGTACTACACCCCGGTGAGGCTACATAGGCTCTTCCCATCAGCCAGCCCTCTGTGTTGGAGGGGCTGCGGCGGTCATGGCACACTTCTCCACATATGGTGGGCATGCCCTAAGCTACAGGGCTACTGGACAACTGTACTTGACACTATGTCACACAAATTACGTACCCCTATCCCACACACCCCCGAGACAGTCCTGCTTTTACAACTCCCCAAGACTAGAGACGACCCCACTGCGGCTCTTATGCTAATCATGCTCACAGGTGCCAAGAAGCTCATTCCTAGGGGATGGAAATCCCCAAGAATCCCCACTCTTGATGAGTGGCACTCCACAGTAGAGGACCTATTGAACCTGGAAAGACTACATTACCTAAAAATTAAACAACTAGGAACCCATGAGATGATTCTAGCAACATGGAATGGCACCTTACCTTAATGACCACCACTGGGTGTAGTAGTATTTACTCTATAAACGTCCTTCAGCCCTAAACCAGAATTTATTTTTTTCTCTCTTCCCCCCTTTTCTCTACTTCCCTCTCCTTTGTGGAGTATTTCCCCTCTTTCTCTTCACTTTCTCCTCCTTACTCATCCTCTTCAGAACCCCACCTGTTATACACAATTTGTCTTATAAGATTAATGTTGAATTAAATACCTTTTAATGTTACAAATTTTTTGAATCATAAAACTGTCAAGCTTTATAAATTTGGTTGGACCCATGGACTGATACGGATACTTTTGAATGCTACTACTAGAGAACGATAACACCTCTCTCCCCGCTGGGAGACATGAGCTTAGACGGACTTTGTTTACAGTTCTACTTCTCTCTAGTTATTTGAGTCATATTGTGTACCGAAGTATTTTTATACTGTATCAATGTCTATTATTTTCAACAAAGCTTGTTTAAAGAAAAAAAAGAAAAAAAAGAAAAGGTATATGATAAAATGTTGATTAAAGATAATTTAACACATAAAGAAAGGATTGTCCTAAATAACCTAATAATGGCCAAAAATATTATCATAAAGCCGGCTGATAAGGGCGGAAATCTTGTCCTTATGGATGAGAGACAATATGTGAATAAAGTGAGACGCCAACTGAATGATAAGAATCAATATGCCAAGTTACCTTTTAATCCAATAAAAGGATCACAGTCTGAACTTTTTAAAATCTTGAATGATGCCAAAATAGAGAAACTAATTAGTTTAAAAGAATTCAAATTCATGTACCCAGAACATCCGGTTACCCCAGTATTTTATACAATACCAAAATTGCACAAGAACAAAAAGAATCCACTGGGCCGTCCCATAGTCTCAGGTATTGGTAGTCTGACTGAGAAAGTAGGAAACTACATTGATATATTCTTAAGGCCTTTTTTGGTAACCTTACCATCATATGTAAAAGATACCTTGGATCTTCTAAGGAAACTGGATGGCCTAACAGTTTCAAGTACTACAATCCTGGTCTCACTGGATGTAGAAAGTCTATATGCATCAATTCCTCATGATATAGGGATTGAGGCAGCTAGGCACTTTTTAGACACAAGAGGTGAACTATATTCTAAACATACCGAATTTGTTATTGAACTCTTAAAATTTGTTCTGACCCACAACGTCTTCATGTTTGACAATCAAATATACCAACAACTAAAAGGCACCGGGGGGCAGTTTGTGCTCCCACATATGCGTGTTTGTATTTAGGTGCATGGGAACTAACTGATGTATTTGACAAACATGGAGAGGTTGTGGAGAATTATATACACCTCTGGGTTCGATATGTGGACGACATCCTGTTGCTATGGGATGGTCCGGTGGATCTATTGAAATAATTAATTTTGGAACTTAATGGGAATGATAAAAACATTTTTCTGACCTCGGAAATAAATGAAAGTGAATTAAACTTTCTGGATATCAAAAAGCAAGGGAATATACTTACCAAGGGAAATTTTAGAAAAGATACAGCTACAAATAGCATCCTTGAGGCCTCCAGTGGACATAAGGTAAAGGGAAACTCTCCATGTGGCAGATGTGTGTACTGCCCATTTATGATGAGGACAAAAACCTTTAGTACAGGGGAGAGACAGTATCAAATAAAACATTTCACTAACTGTGATACCTTTGGAGTGGTTTATCTTCTCTCTTGTTCTTGCCCAAGGTTCTATGTTGGCAAAATGAAAAGACAGATAAAGGATCGTATAAGAGAGCAAAGAGATGATATAACCTCTCTGAAGGATACAAGTGTGGCAAGACATTTTTTAGAATGCCATGAATCAAATCCAGAAACTTTGAGGTTTGTAGGCATTACATCAGGACGAGGAGGAGACAATGATAAGTGTCTTCTACAAAAAGAGACAAAGTGGATGTACATTTTAAAAACACTATCCCCTAGGGGTCTTAATGAGAAATTAGAGTTCGCGAGTTACCTTTAAGAAAAAGAAAGAAAAATATTCCATGGTTTGTCTAGTAAAGAACACCCTAATCCTTGCTCCATACCTATACTTTTCCATAAAAACAAACATATTCCTTAAGTAGAAAAGGCGCTATATATGAATCATTATACTAAGATATACATTAATGCACATTTACTAAGCATCGGACCTGATGTAGTGCATCAAGATAGGAATAGCCTGTGTAAGGCACAATATAAGATAATAATAACTATCATTAGCTAACGTAGTCAACAAAGATTAAAATGTTTGTTGGAACGTGCCTATCCTCTACATCTAAGAAAATAAATAAAGATTTGTCATCTTTAAAATATAATATCATATTAAGATGTAAGGTATATTTTGAAAAGAAGTTATTTTCGTAAAAATGAGAAGAAATGACAGTTTTCTATCTATATATCTTTTTGGATAATGGTTTTTGGTGTGAATGAATGTTTAGGAATGAATGTTACAATGTACATATGCTAACCAACTCAATAGTAAAAAGTGAGTATCGTTTAAAGACAGAAATCATCCTCCTTAAGAAACAATGATGTAAAGAAAATGGGTGGAGTTTACTCGTTAAAAGACTGACTCACAATTTGATTGACAGCCCTGATGAAGTCCTTGTTGCAAAGGATTCTGGGTGAAACATATGTTGGCTGTTTGCTGGTTTGAGCTACTCACCTGGATGCAGTTTTTTTCAAACAGCCTATCTATAGAGTTCCAGAGGGAAAGGATTGCGCTCAGTGTCATGAGAGAAGCGAGCAGGCTGTGGTGTTAAGCATAGTGTGAACACTGTGTGAGCAGCTGGGAGATGGATGCTTGTTGCAGAGCATAAAGTTTGGAGGAGTTTGTGGTAAAGCGAGACCTATCAAAAGAGGGATTGAAGGCTTCAGGTAACATTTAACCGTCTATTTTGAACCATAGCAGAAGGTATAGAAGCTGAGTTGCGGAAGGTAACGTCCCCTTTTTGTTTACTACAAAATTTGCAACATATACCGCTTGATTCACACAAACTCCATTAAGGAATCTGAGAACTATGTACAGCTGACTTGCTTGTTAACCCGCTTGCTTGCTATTGCACTAACGCTCATTTGACACAGTGTGTGAACTATCTGGAGAATTGGTTTGACAGAAGCTTGCATATAATTACGAACTGGCTCCTATATATATCCACACAATTTCTTGATGTTTTTGCATGGTACCACAACACTATTTTTTGACACACCAGTTTTTGGGTGTTGCTTAAAGTAACAGCGCTGTTTACTCCAAGTCTTTATTATGGCCATATAGGATGTTTTTCTTAAGATTTAGACTAGGGGTGTATATTTCAGTGCTGAATATATAGAGAGTCTATGCATGTATGCTTGAATGACTGCAGCGAGTGAGTAAGGAAGCCCTGGACGGCACTTATGCAGGGGAAGGGCATTGGGACCTCTGTATAGGTGTGACAGAGCTGAGGGCTGGAAAGGGGGGTGGTTAGGAGGTAGTGAGGAGGGGCTGGAGGCAGATGATATATAGAGGGGGTGGTCCCTTAAAAGAGCGCCAAAACTTCCAGAGCAGAGGGTAAGTGTGGAAGAAAGCTAGCTTTGTTGCACACTTACCTTCTGCAGCATGGCGACTCGGGACGTGGTGGCAGCTGTGGAGGCCCTGGCCCAAGCCAGGGGTGCAGATTAGGTCCTGGAGCAGCTCCGGAAGGCGGGGGCTGCTCCGACGACAGCGGTGGAGGAGGCGAGAATCGGGACGTCACGGCCTCCTCAGGGCCGACCAGTGAGGAGGGCCAAACCGCCTGAGAGGCTCAGTCCGGAGCTGGGTGGCGGAAACGCTGCGAGAGGCAGAAGCCTGTGCAGCAGAAGCTCCAGAGGAACGTCACCGGGTGGACCGATCGGGCGGAGGAGCAGGACGCCGACGCCGGTTGGGCCCGCACGGAGGCCTGGGCTGGCACAGGAAGCTGTCGGATCGGCTGATGTGGGATCCGGAGGTGGCGCGGCCCGCGGTGGGAAGCAGAAGAAGAAGGCGAGGTCGACGTCATTCATCGAGGATGGAGGTAAGGTATAAGGAGGCAGGAGAGGCTCTGAGGCAAATGTGATGGCGGGCCTGGGGAGGCTATGTGAAGGCCGGAAGGCCTAGGATGGTCAGCAGCCGCTGGTGGAGGGTGATAGGGAGGCCTATTGGTGACGGGGGACACTGGGGGGCCGGGGATAAGGCCCGGTCTGAAATTTAAGGGGCTATTTGAAGTGGGAGGGCCATGTGATAAGGCCCGGTCAGGAGTATTAGGGGGCTAGGTGAAGAGGGGGGCCATGTGATAAGGCCCGGTTATGAAAAGGGGGTTAGATGAGGCGGGGGCCCGGGGGTCCTCCTTCTACTCCAAGCCCCACACCTCCTCCCTCCCCCCCCTTCATGCCCTGTCCCCCATCCGTCATCCCCCCTCCCCCCCTTCCTACACTTCATGCCCTGACCCCACCCCCCCCTTCCTTGGTGTCCTCCTTCTACTCCAAGCCCCCCCCCTTCATACCCTGTTCCCTATCCGTCATCCCGCCCCACCCCCCCTCCCTCCATGTTTGATGGCAGTAGTTGGTGGTATGGTGGTACTGATGTTGGCTGTCTCTCTTCCTCTCTTGTATCCTTTCTCTAGAGCTCCCCGGGACCAGTGACAGCGGGCCTGGCAGGCAGGCGTTGCCGGAGGCGGCATTGGACTTCAATGACATGGACATGGACACCATATTTCTGGGGGATTCATATAACAAATTTGAGGACAAAGGGCAAGTAGGGGCAGTGGAAGACGGACCAGACACGGCTGACCAGGTAGGGGACATGAGGGCATTGGCTCAGCTGTTGCAATTGTGGTCACCTGGGGCTGCCAGGGAGAGGGATGAAGAAGGAGCAGGCACTAGTCTGGACACAGGAAGGAGACGTGGCGGGGAGGACGGCAGGGTAGGGACGGGAACGGATGGCCTGGTAGGGCTGGTTCTGAGGTTGTGCTTTCTTCACAGGCTGGAAGGGACGACGGCCCCAGAAATGGGGGCCAAGGAGCCGGGAGGTCCGGGAGCAGCAGACGGTGGGCGAGGTCCCGTTCCCAACTACAGGTATGGAGGAGCAGAACCACCCAATCATCTCCGTCATGGGGCAGGCTTGACAGGTCACCAAGGAGACGGCCGGAGAATGACAGGGACCGAAGGAGGACAAGGTCGCCAGTGAGAAGGAGGGAGACAGTCAGGATGTCTTCAGGCAGATCAGAGGATGGAGCGCGGAGGACGGAAACGGGGGAGCCGGAGCGGCCAGCAGTGCTGTTGCAGGGTTTGAAGGATTTGGTGGCTCAGGTGGAGAGGCAGTGCGGGGGGACTCCAGGGGTGGCAGGAGTATGGGGTCAGCAAGGGGGCCAAACCGCTGGGGCCCAAGGGGCAGGAGTGGCACCCGCAGGGGTGAGTGGGGCAGGGGGAGGCGTCATTAAGGTAGCCGAAGTTGCCATGAGCAGACCGTGCCTGTTCACGATTGGGCCATTGGGCATCCATCTGACACAGGAGATAAAAGATAAGATATGGAAAAGGCAATTCTTGGAAATTTTCTCACTATTGCCCCTGGAGCAGTTCGTGGAGATTAAGGAGGACCCGAAAGGTGAGCAGGGGAAAAAAGAGGAAGAAGAGAGGAAGAAGAGGTACCGAAAACTACCGAAGACGTTTGCGAATTGGTCCCGGGCCTTCTGTATCCTGGCCAGTGTGACCGCAGAGAAATACCCGGAGCAAGGCTCAGCGTTGTTTGGTTATTACGATGAAATATCGGCGGCTTACCGGACATACGGAGGCATGGCGTGGTGGAGGTACGATGAGCAGTTCCGGCAGCGGATTGCGGTACGCCCGGATATGAAGTGGGACGATCGTGACATGGGCATATGGTTGGAGATGATGACACCACTTCGAGGAGGGCAGTCCTTTCGCGGGGCAGGAGCGAATACGGGTGGGGCAGGATCTACGGCAGCAGTGGCCCTCCGAAAGGGGCTGTGTTTTCAATTTAACGACGGGCAATGTCGTTTTGGAGGGGCATGTAAGTACAAGCACGAGTGTTCGGGGTGCGGTGGGGCTCACTCGTTCGCGAAGTGCTTCAAGCGGGGGCGAGTGCCAGCTAGATCGGGGGAAGTGGTTGTTCCGGGCGCGGACGCCGGTGAAGGTCGTAAGGATGGTCCCGTGGTTAGAACGGTTCGCTAGGGGAGGGGGAACGAGGAGGAGGGATGCGGAATTGTTGTTGTCTGGGTTTAGTTTGGGGTTTTGGATTCCTTTTCGGGAAGGGACAGGGGCGGGGATCCCGGGTAACTTAAAATCGGCTATAGAATTCCCTGAAATCGTGAGGGGCAAATTGGCAAAGGAGGTGGCATTGGGCAGGATGGCGGGCCCCTTTAAGGATAGGCCGTTGGAGAACCTAAGGCCTAGATTTGGAGTTTGGCGGTAGATGGGTTGTTAACGCTACGCGGGCTTTTTTCTGGCCGCACCATAAAATTAACTCTGGTATCGAGAGTCCAAAAAAATGCTGCGTTAGGCTGCAAAAAAGGAGCGTAGAGCATTTTTACCGCAAATGCAACTCTCGATACCAGAGTTGCTTACGGACGCGGCCAGCCTCAAAAACGTGCTCGTGCACGATTCTCCCATAGAAAACAATGGAGCTGTTTGAGCTGAAAAAAAACCTAACACCTGCAAAAAAGCCGCATTCAGCTCCTAACGCAGCCCCATTGTTTCCTATGGGGAAACACTTCCTACGTCTGCACCTAACACTCTAACATGTACCCCGAGTCTAAACACCCCTAACCTTACACTTATTAAAACCCTAATCTGCCGCCCCCGCTATCGCTGACCCCTGCATTATATTATTAACCCCTAATCTTCCGCTCCGTAAACCGCCGCAACTTACATTATCCCTATGTACCCCTAATCTGCTGCCCCTAACACCGCCGACCCCTATATTATATTTATTAACCCCTAACCTGCCCCCACAACGTCGCCGCCAGCTACTTACAATAATTAACCCCTAATCTGCCGACCGCAAAGCGCCGCCACCTACGTTATCCTTATGTACCCCTAATCTGCTGCTCCTAACACCGCCGACCCCTATATTATATTTATTAACACCTAATCTGCCCCCCTCAACGTCGCCAACACCTGCCTACACTTATTAACCCCTAATCTGCCGAGCGGACCTGAGCGCTACTATAATAAAGTTATTAACCCCTAATCCGCCTCACTAACCCTATCATAAATAGTATTAACCCCTAATCTGCCCTCCCTAACATCGCCGACACCTAACTTCAATTATTAACCCCTAATCTGACGACCGGAGCTCACCGCTACTATAATAAATGGATTAACCCCTAAAGCTAAGTCTAACCCTAACACTAACACCCCCCTAACTTAAATATAATTTACATCTAACGAAATTAATTAACTCTTATTAAATAAATTAATCATATTTAAAGATAAATACTTACCTGTAAAATAAATCCTAATATAGCTACAATATAAATTATAATTACATTGTAGCTATTTTAGGATTAATATTTATTTTACAGGCAACTTTGTAATTATTTTAACCAGGTACAATAGCTATTAAATAGTTAATAGCTATTTAATAGTTACCTAGTTAAAATAATAACAAAATTACCTGTAAAATAAATCCTAACCTAAGTTATAATTAAACCTAACACTACCCTATCAATAAATTAATTAAATAAAATACCTACAATTACCTACAATTAACCTAACACTACACTATCAATAAATAAATTAAATACAATTCCTACACATAACTACAATTACATAAACTAACTAAAGTACAAAAAATAAAAAAGAACTAAGTTACAAAAAATAAAAAAATATTTACAAACATAAGAAAAATATTACAACAATTTTAAACTAATTACACCTACTCTAAGCCCCCTAATAAAATAACAAAGACCCCCAAAATAAAAAAATGCCCTACCCTATTCTAAATTAATAGAGTTAAAAGCTCTTTTACCTTACCAGCCCTGAACAGGGCCCTTTGCGGGGCATGCCCCAAGAAAATCAGCTCTTTTGCCTGTAAAAAAAAACATACAATACCCCCCCCCAACATTACAACCCACCACCCACATACCCCTAATCTAACCCAAACCCCCCTTAAATAAACCTAACACTAAGCCCCTGAAGATCTTCCTACCTTGTCTTCACCTCAACAGGTATCACCGATCCGTCCTGGCATCCGGTGCTGAAGAGGTCCAGAAGAGGCTCCAAAGTCTTCCTCCTATCCGGCAAGAAGAGGACATCCGGACCGGCAAACATCTTCATCCAAGCGGCATCTTCGATCTTCTTCCATCCGGTGCGGAGCGGGTCCATCTTGAAGCAGCCGACGCGGATCCATCCTCTTCTTCCGGCGTCTCCCGACGAATGACGGTTCCTTTAAGGGACGTCATCCAAGATGGCGTCCCTCGAATTCCGATTGGCTGATAGGATTCTATCAGCCAATCGGAATTAAGGTAGGAATATTCTGATTGGCTGATGGAATCAGCCAATCAGAATCAAGTTCAATCCGATTGGCTGATCCAATCAGCCAATCAGATTGAGCTCGCATTCTATTGGCTGATGTTTGCCGGTCCGGATGTCCTCTTCTTGCCGGATAGGAGGAAGACTTTGGAGCCTCTTCTGGACCTCTTCAGCACCGGATGCCAGGACAGATCGGTGATACCTGTTGAGGTGAAGACAAGGTAGGAAGATCTTCAGGGGCTTAGTGTTAGGTTTATTTAAGGGGGGTTTGGGTTAGATTAGGGGTATGTGGGTGGTGGGTTGTAATGTTGGGGGGGGTATTGTATGTTTTTTTTACAGGCAAAAGAGCTGATTTTCTTGGGGCATGCCCCGCAAAGGGCCCTGTTCAGGGCTGGTAAGGTAAAAGAGCTTTTAACTCTATTAATTTAGAATAGGGTAGGGCATTTTTTTTATTTTGGGGGTCTTTGTTATTTTATTAGGGGGCTTAGAGTAGGTGTAATTAGTTTAAAATTGTTGTAATATTTTTCTTATGTTTGTAAATATTTTTTTATTTTTTGTAACTTTGTTCTTTTTTATTTTTTGTACTTTAGTTAGTTTATGTAATTGTAGTTATTTGTAGGAATTGTATTTAATTTATTTATTGATAGTGTAGTGTTAGGTTAATTGTAGGTAATTGTAGGTATTTTATTTAATTAATTTATTGATAGGGTAGTGTTAGGTTTAATTATAACTTAGGTTAGGATTTATTTTACAGGTAATTTTGTTATTATTTTAACTAGGTAACTATTAAATAGTTATTAACTATTTAATAGCTATTGTACCTGGTTAAAATAATTACAAAGTTGCCTGTAAAATAAATATTAATCCTAAAATAGCTACAATGTAATTATAATTTATATTGTAGCTATATTAGGATTTATTTTACAGGTAAGTATTTATCTTTAAATAGGATTAATTTATTTAACAAGAGTTAATTAATTTCGTTAGATGTAAATTATATTTAAGTTAGGGGGGTGTTAGTGTTAGGGTTAGACTTAGCTTTAGGGGTTAATCCATTTATTATAGTAGCGGTGAGCTCCGGTCGTCAGATCAGGGGTTAATAATTGAAGTTAGGTGTCGGCGATGTTAGGGAGGGCAGATTAGGGGTTAATACTATTTATGATAGGGTTAGTGAGGCGGATTAGGGGTTAATAACTTTATTATAGTAGCGCTCAGGTCCGCTCGGCAGATTAGGGGTTAATAAGTGTAGGCAGGTGTCGGCGACATTGAGGGGGGCAGATTAGGGGTTAATAAATATAATATAGGGGTCGGCGGTGTTAGGGGCAGCAGATTAGGGGTACATAAGGATAACGTAGGTGGCTGCGCTTTGCGGTCGGCAGATTAGGGGTTAATTATTGTAAGTAGCTGGCGGCGACGTTGAGGGGGGCAGGTTAGGGGTTAATAAATATAATACAGGGGTCGGCGGTGTTAGGGGCAGCAGATTAGGGGTACATAAGTATAACGTAGGTGGCGGTCGGCAGATTAGGGGTTAAAAAATGTAATCGAGTTGCGGCGATGTGGGGGGACCTCAGTTTAGGGGTACATAGGTAGTTTATGGGTGTTAGTGTACTTTAGGGTACAGTAGTTAAGAGCTTTATGAACTGGCGTTAGCCCAGAAAGCTCTTAACTCCTGCTTTTTTTCTGCGGCTGGAGTTTTGTCGTTAGAGCTCTAACGCTCACTTCAGAAACGACTCTAAATACCGGAGTTAGGAAGATCCCATTGAAAAGATAGGATACGCATTTGACGTAAGGGGATCTGCGTTATGGAAAAGTCGCGGCTGAAAAGTGAGCGTTAGACCCTATTTTGAGTGACTCCAAATACCGGCGGTAGCCTAAAACCAGTGTTAGGAGCCTCTAACGCTGGTTTTCATGGCTACCGCCAAACTCTAAATCTAGGCCCAAGGGTTTCCCCGTTGGGGGTCGTTCCGAAGAAAGCACCGGGGCAATACAGAATGATTCATCATTTGTCCTACCCAAAAGGGGACTCTGTTAATGATGGCATTGATCCTGAGTTGACAGCGGTCAGGTATGCGTCATTCGATAAGGCGGTAGACTTGGTCCGGCAGGCTGGAGTGGGGGCATTATTGGCCAAGGTGGATGTGGAATCGGAGTTCCGCCTGTTACCGGTGCACCCTAGGTGTCACCATCTGCTAGGTTGCGTATTTGATGATTCTTTCTTCGTGGATTTGTGCCTCCCAATGGGGTGTTCAATCTCGTGTTTCTATTTTGAAACTTTTAGCCGCTTCGTGGAGTGGGTAGTATGCCAGGTGGCGGGTGTAAAATCAGTGGTCCACTATTTGGACGACTTCTTGTTCGTGGGACCGGAGGGGTCCAGGGACTGTGAGCACCTGATGAACACATTCATGAAGGTGGCGGGGGACTTCGGGATTCCTGTGGCCGAGGGGAAGTCGGAGGGCCCAACAACATGTTTGAGTTTTCTGGGGATTGAAATTGATGCTATCCGTATGGAATGCAGGTTGCCAGAGGAAAAAATTGTGGATTTGGTGGAGACAATCGATGGGGTGCTGGGAAAGCAAAAGCTAAAATTGAGGGAGCTCCAGTCGCTGATAGGCAAGCTCAACTTTGCTTGCAAGATTATCCCGGTGGGGAGGGTTTTTCCTGAGGAGCTTGTCTCAGGCAACGGTGGGAGTGAAGGAGCCTTTTCACCGGGTCCGGTTGAAAAAAGAGCTCAAGGAGGACCTAAGGGTGTGGAGGGAGTTCTTACGAGACTTCAATGGGAGAGCGATGGTGCAAGAAAAGGGCGGGGACTCGGATTTGGATCTGTTTACGGATGCTTCGGGAGCAATCGGGTTCGGGGCATACTTGAAAGGAAAGTGGTGTGTCGGGCAGTGGCCTAAGGAGTGGGGGGACTTGGGCTTCACTAAAAATTTGGTGCTCCTGGAACTGTTTCCGTTAGTGGTGGCGTTACATGTTTGGCCAAAACAACTTGCCAATAGAAGGGTGACATTCCATTCTGACAATATGGGGGTGATAATGGCTTTGAATAGGTTGACAGCAGCTTCCTCCCTGGTGGTGAGAGTGTTGAGGATATTTGTGCTCAAATGTATGCAATGCAATGTCTTGTTTAGAGCTGTGCATGTTTCGGGAAGGCAAAATGAGATTGCTGATGCTCTTTCCCGTTTGCAGTGGGATCGGTTTCATCGACTGGCCCCAGAGGCAGAGTTCCGTGGGGAGCAGTGTCCGGACGATCTGTGGGACATAGCATTGCCAACTTGATGGACATGGTAAAGGGAGCTTTGGTGCCGAGGACATGGAGGGTTTATACGCAGGTATGGGAACAATGGGCCTCAAGGCTGGGGGGGCGGGGAGCGTCAGAGTCTGCAACGGGGAGACTACGGGTTCTGTTGGAATGGATGCAGGATTGGAGGGAGAATGGAATATCTAGGTCCATGTTGAGAAGGCGTTTGGCGGCTATGGCATTTTTATTTCAATTGATGGGATGGGAGGATGTGTCTAAGCATTTCTTAGTGCGGCTGGCTGCACAGAGTTTGTGCAGAGGGAAATCGATGGTGGATGGGAGGAGGCCGGTGATGTTTGCCGTGCTGCAAAGAGTGGTGGGGCTTCTTCCTGGAATTTGCAAATCCGAGTATGAAAGGGTGTTGTTTCGAGTTGTTTTTGTGGTGGCCTTCTTCAGGGCGTTCAGGGTTTCAGAGCTGGTAGGTAGAAATAGAAAGGATAAAAGGGGTATGCAGAGGTTGGATGTGGTAGTTGAGATGGATAGGTTGTTGATCTGGCTGAAGAGATCCAAGACGGACCAGGTGGGTAAAGGGGTGCAGATTGTATTGAAAGCTATGGGTGGCCCTTGTTGCCCGGTGAAGGCTGTACAAGACTTGGTTGAGGTTAGGCCTACGGGGATGGGCCCCTTGTTTATCCATAACGATGGGTCATCATTGTCCCTGTTTCAATTTCAGGCGGTCTTTAGGCAGGGGTTGGAGAAGAGCGGCTTGAACCCGAAGGACTTCGGAACTCATTCCTTTAGAATCGGGGCAGCCACAGAGGCTTATGCTTTGGGTGTGGGAGCAGAGGGGATTAAGAGCATTGGGAGGTGGGCATCAAATAGGTATGTTTCCTATGTTAGACCTGCCTTGGTCTAGTGATGTGTCTTGTTTCATTTCAGGTCCAATTCAGTGCTGGCTGATAGGCCATTCCTATATCTACTGGGCTAGAAAGGCGGCGTTGGTTAGAGAGGAAGGGGTCCAGATGGGGTTCCCGTCGTCTGAGGTCAGCATCAGGTGGTTCGGAGTCAGAGGAATGAGGTGGGACCAGTTAGTTTTAAAAGTTGTACAATATGCTAGGTTGTTCTGCCCTCCAGATATTCTGTTGATACACTTGGGGGGTAATGACTTGGGCTCCAGGTCCCAAAAGGACTTGGTGGATGGGATGAAAAGAGATGTAAGGAGATTGCTTACGTTGTTTCCGCATTTGTTGATTCTGTGGTCTGAGATTGAACCAAGGGTGTACTGGAGGGCAGCTTGGGATGGCAAGAAATTGGAGGCATCACGGAGAAAAGTAAACAGGATTATGAGTAGCTTCATAAAAGGGGTTGGGGGGCTGTCTTTACGGCATGTGGAGTTCGAAGGGGAGTCAGGAAGATGTTTTTTCCTGAAAGACGGGGTGCACTTGAATGAGGTCGGTTTACACTTGTTTAATTTTAATGTTAAGGAATAGGTTGCGAAGGCCTTGAAAGTGGTTGGCGGGGCGCGGCGGTAGGCCTTGCCTGTGGCGGAGTGCTTGCTGTATGGATTAGCATTTATATGGGTACCTCCGGTTTTAAGGAGAGGAGTAGAGAAAATGGTCGCTGGTAAATGGAGATGCTATGGGGGCAAGCACTGGCTGGGGGTATTTAATGTTCAGTTATTTATGGTTATATATATTTATGGTTATATGTTAATGGTTTAAATAAAAGCTGCGGCCTTTGTAACCCATATTCCGTGTTGTGTTTTTATTGAAGGAAGTACCTATTAGAGGGGTCAAGGAAGCCCTGGACAGCACCTATGCAGGGGAAGGGCATTTGACCCCTGTATAGGTGTGATAGAGCTGAGGGCTGGAAAGGGGGGTGGTTAGGAGGTAGTGAGGAGGGGCTGGAGGCAGAGGATATATAGAGGGGGTGGTCCCTTAAAAGAGCGCCAAAACTTCCAGAGCAGAGGGTAAGTGTGGAAGAAAGCTCCCCCACTCCCTCCCTGTAAGGTAGAGATCTTTGTCGCAGCTTTGAGCGGAGTGCTTGCTGTATGGATTAGCATTTATATGGGTACCTCCGGTTTTAAGGAGAGGAGTAGAGAAAATGGTCGCTGGTAAATGGAGATGCTATGGGGGCAAGCACTGGCTGGGGGTATTTAATGTTCAGTTATTTATGGTTATATATATTTATGGTTATATGTTAATGGTTTAAATAAAAGCTGCGGCCTTTGTAACCCATATTCCGTGTTGTGTTTTTATTGAAGGAAGTACCTATTAGAGGGGTCATGTGATATTCTGAATATAATGTATATATTTTCATTGTGCTTGTTTGTGCCTTATTTGTTTCGGTTCTGGAATATAGAACTGTATCATAGTTATAATTAAAAAGTGCTTTAACTGTAAAAGAGTGCTGTATTCCATGTCATTTAAAAGACCTTCTAACAGTTTTAGGTCTTTTCTTTTTCTAATAGTAATACTGAAATATAGAAAACAGAGAGCCGTAAAAATGATAATATCCACTTAAAGGGACACTGAACCCAATTTTTTTTCTTTCATGATTCAGATAGAGCATGCAATTTTAAGCAACTTTCTAATTTATTCCTATTATTAATTTTTTTTTTCATTTTCTTGGTATCATTGTTTGAAAAGCAAGAATGTAAGTTAAGATGCCGGCCCATTTTTGGTGAACAAACTGGGTTGTTCTTGCTGATTGGTGGATAAATTCACTCACCAATAAACAAGTGCTGTCCAGTCCTGAACCAAAAGTTGCCTGGCTTCTTAGCTTAGATGCCTTCTTTTTCAAATAAAGATAGCAAGAGAACGAAGAAAAATTGATAATTGGAGTAAATGAGAAAGTTGCTTAAAATTGCATGCTCATCTGAATCACGAACGACAAAATTTGGGTTCATTGTTCCTTTAACAAATATATACAAACTATATTTATTAAATCAACTGTGGAGAAATGATTATCCAATAAAGATGAATTAAAAGATAAGTAAATATGTATTACTTTACCAATGATAAAACAAAGAATTTGTTAGATTTTAGATAAAGAATTATATACTCAAAAGTTTTAAAGAATAGAAAATGTTAGTGAAGTTATAAATGTTGTCTAAACTAGACAAATCAAATGAAAGATGTGATGATCATTGTCTCAAGAAATAACAATATAGAGATCTGTATACGTTTAATCCCAAATAATTGATAATTGAAGTTTGGGTATGTAAGATGACACCAACTGGACAAAACAATTCTGCTTGAGAAAGGCTGTCTTTGAACAGCCAAAACGCATAGTCCTTGCAAATACAGAATCAAGCTGACTTGCTTGTTAACCCGCTTGCTTGCTATTGCACTAACGCTCATTTGACACAGTGTGTGAATTATCTGGAGAATTGTTTTGACAGAAGCTTGCAAATAATTACGAACTGGCTCCTATGTATATCCACACAATGTCTTGATGTTTTTGCATGGTACCACAACACTATTTTTTGACACTCCAGTTTTTGGGTGTTGCTTAAAGTAACAGCGCTGTTTACTCCAAGTCTTTATTATGGCAATATAGGATGTTTTTCTTAAGATTTAGACTAGGGGTGTATATTTCAGTGCTGAATATATAGAGAGTCTATGCATGTATGCTTGAATGACTGCAGCGAGTGAGTATGTGATATTCTGAATATAATGTATATATTTTCATTGTGCTTGTTTGTGCCTTATTTGTTTCGGTTCTGGACTATAGAACTGTATCATAGTAATAATTAAAAAGTGCTTTAACTGTAAAAGAGTGCTGTATTCCCTGTCATTTCAAAGACCTTCTAACAGTTTTAGGTCTTTTCTTTTTCTAATAGTAATACTGAAATATATTTCTTAAGGGTTTGCACCGGAATAGGCTCTCATACCTATTGAATTATAAGCACTGTACATGAAGAATACCTATTTATTTATATTCTCTATTTTCTATATCCTGTTGTTTTAGATTAATTGTATATAGGTGCAGTACTATTGTTTGCATATTTAAGTAGAACAGTGGGATTTATCTTTGAGACTGATAGATCCTCTTTTTGTGGAACTTTTTTAGGCGCACCCAATAGTTTTGTGTTAAAAGTTTCTCTGTTCTTTCCAATAGGGAGGTATTTATTGGTATTATTTGGGTGTTTATATAGTGCTCTGTATATACAGTTTATACATACAGGCATACCCCGCTTTACGGACCTTCACTTTACGGACACTCGCATGTACGTACATAGCTATTACGGACCCTCTCTTTACGGACACTCGCGAGAACGGACAAGAACCGGCTCCTGCGCACATGAACAGTTAGTCTCTATGGTTCAGGAAGAGGTTGCCGCGCGCCAGGAAGATGTTGCTGCGCACCAGGAAGAGGTGGGGTTTCCGGAAAACGGCAAACTAACGCACTTTGAAAGTAAAAAAGTGAATCTTAGCAAGTTACGAAGTGAATCACGCAATTTGCAAGTTTAAAAAGTGAATCGATCGTGAGTACTGTACAGTACACTGTGTATAGAAGATTACTGCACCCAAATTATTATTTTATTCTCTGCACTGTACCACTACATAGAAATTTGGGGAACATTTATACAGTACAGACTTTGCAAGTTTAAAAAATGAATCGTGAGTACTGTACACTGTGTATAGAAGATTACTGCACCCAAATTGGTATTTTATTCACTGCACTGTACCACTACATAGAACTTTGGGGCACATATACCTGTACTGCATACAGTTAAGTACAGTACTGATTGTAACACGCTTGGCACACAGTACAAATGTACCTTTACCTGACTGATTGTTGGAGCTTTGCAATAATGGCAGAAAAAAAGAAATGCCGTAAATCTATTACCTTGGATATGAAGCTTAAAATTATTAGATTGTATGATGAAGGTGTAATTCAAGCTGAAATAGGCCCGAAAGCTAGGCTTCAAAATTGTTGCAGAAGTTAGAAGTACTACACCTGTTAACACCATAACAATTTGAAAAAGGTATAGCATTGTTGCAGACATGGAGAGACTCCTAATACTTTGGATAGAAAATCAGACAACACGCCATGTTCCTGTAAACTAGGCAATTATACAAATTAAAGCCTTAAGCTTATTCGATGACCTGAAGGCTAAGAAAGGTGAAGTAGCAAAGGATGCTGAATTTGTCGCAAGCCGTGGATGGTTTGATAGGTTTAAGAAGAGGTCTAATCTACATAACATCAAAGTACAAGGAGAGGCAGCTGCTGCAGATACTGAGGCTGCAGAAAGCTATCCAAGTGATTTTGCAAAAATTGTTGAAGATGGAGGCTACTCCATGGATCAAGTTTTTAATGTGGATGAGACTGGTCTATTCTGGAACTTTCATTGCAAGACAGGAAAAATCAATGCCAGGCTACAAGCCAGCTAAAGATAGAATAACCCTTCTGTTAGGTGGCAATGCTTCTGGTACTTTAAAGCTAAAGCCTTTGTTTATTTACCGTTTTCAAAATCCAAGAGCTTTGAAGAACTACGTTAAAACTAGACTTCCAGTGCATTGAAGGGCTAATAAAAATGCATGGGTAACTGCAGCCCTTTTTGAGGATTGGTTTGACACCTGCTTTGTTCCAGAGATGAAAGCTTATTGCAAAGACAATAATATCCCTTTCAACATTTTGCTGCTTGTTGATAATGCCCCTGGACACCCTCGAACGCTAGATGAGCTCAACCCTAACATTAGAGTGGAATTCCTACCACCAAATACCACCTCATTACTGCAGCCCATGGATCAATGTGTCATAGCTGCCTTCAAGTTAAACTACTTAAAAAGAACATTTAGTAAGTGTATTGCAGCAATAGACAAAGAAGAAGGTGCAGGGCAAGAAGTCCTATCGAAATTCTGGAAAAGCTACAACATCTTGGATTGCATTAAAACTGTAAGAGATGCTTGGAATGACATAAAGGATACCACAATGAAAAGGGCCTGGAAAAAATTATGCCCACAGTTAGCTGTTGATTCCAAAGACGTTGATGATTCTGTAGGTAATGTTACTGAAAATATTGTAGACATGGCAAGGCAGTTAGAGCTGGAAGTAGAGCCAGAAGATGTTGCTGAACTGCTTGCATCCCATACTGAGTCCCTCAGCAATGAAGATCTTCTAGAACTTGAAGAGGAGAGAGAAGAAGAAGATGTGCAAAATGGGGTTGAGACCATTGAACAGCCTGAAGGCTTAACTTCAGAAATTCTCTTTCAAGCTTTCCATCATCTTGATAGCGCCATGGCTCTTTTTGAAAAGCATGATCGGGACTTTGAAAGAAGCTCCACAGTCAATGGTAACATTTCAGGGGCTTATTCCTGTTACAAAGAAATCTACAGAGAAAAGAAGAGAGCTACACTTCAAACCTCCATAGAGACTTACTTTTCTAAAAGTCCATCAGAACGTAGATCATCATCATCGACAGACAGTCATTTGGATTCCAGATCATCAACATCAACTGACAGTCCATTTCCAGCTCTGACATCACCACCCAGTCCTGCTCCTTCTGTTATTGCTACTTGTAGTACACTCAATTCGCCAGCAAGAAAGCATCTCGCCTTTGAAGAGTTGACTTGTGAAACAGAAGATACCAGTATGACTTCATCCTTACTAGAATAAATGCTCATAGCTGATCCTAAGCTTAGAAAATGTTGTGTTTATTTTGCAATACAGTAAAAATGTTCTGTTGCCCTAAGCTGATCCTAAACTTAGAAGATGTGTTTATTTTGCAATACAGTACAGTAAATACTGTATGTTCTCTTGCCCTAAGCTGATCCTAAGCTTACAAAATGTTGTGTTTATTTTGCAATACAGTACAGTACAGTAAATATGTTCTCTTGTCCTAAGCTGATCCTAAGCTTAGAAAATGTTGTCTTTATTTTGCAATACAGTAAATACTGTATGTTCTGTTGCCCTAAGCTGATCCTAAGCTTAGAATTTTTTTTGTTTATTTTACAATAAATATTTTCTTTTGCCCTAACCTTATAGTATTGTGTTTATTTTAGTTATAAATGTATTATTTATATCAGTTATGCCTATAAATGACTATTATAATGTAGTACATGCATCGAGAAGTGAAAAAACAGTATAGCTTCACTTTAAGTACATTTTCATTTTACATACATGCTCTGGTCCCATTGTGTACATAAATGTGGGGTATGCCTGTACATACTGAAATACTTTCTTTGGTGATTTGACAAGGGACATAACAAATCTTTATGAATTCCATAATTTGTTAAGGCCCGAAGAGGCATAACTTTATTTCAGCAAGATATTAGTTTCATAAACAGGTTTTTATTGTCTTTTGTCTCCTTTCGAGTAATGAGTGCACCTAATTAATGACCATCTGACCTATAAAGAAACTGCTCAGTTAATCTGTACTATAAGGTTCTCTGGAAAGTAACTGACCCCACATTTCCCATTACTCGTTTCCTAACCAAAAACCACACAACACCGTCTTGGGAGAGAAAAGGCCGCAGCTTATTTATTAACATAACAAATAAATTAACATTATTAACTTAACCTTTACAACATCATTTAACCACACCTCTGTGCTTGCTATTACTTAAGTATAAGCCCCCACCCCTTCCAGGGCGGGGCGTACCTCTACCTCCTTTCTTAATCATTAATAAACACCAGCCATACTCTATTAGGCGTAAGCCTCAATAGGACATAGCAAGCACTTCCGCCATTGCTGCAACAAACCACCACTTTTACTCTGGGGAGGGAGGGCAGGACACACCTCCTACCATTTTGCTCCTGCTAGGGCACCTGTGACCTCACTTCCCGGGTCCAGCTTCTTATACCTATACCCACTCACCTTGGAATGTTCCACTCTTGTGGGGGGAAGTGGGGTCACAGGTGCCCTCCTTCCATGATTACATACGGGCCTTTTCTTGACCCCACATTTCCCATTACTCGTTTCCTAACCAAAAACCACACAACACCGTCTTGGGAGAGAAAAGGCCGCAGCTTATTTATTAACATAACAAATAAATTAACATTATTAACTTAACCTTTACAACATCATTTAACCACACCTCCGTGCTTGCTATTACTTAAGTATAAGCCCCCACCCCTTCCAGGGCGGGGCGTACCTCTACCTCCTTTCTTAATCATTAATAAACACCAGCCATACTCTATTAGGCGTAAGCCTCAATAGGACATAGCAAGCACTTCCGCCACCACTCGCTCCCTAGCGAGTACCGCCACCTAAAGCTAAGGCCTTTTCTATCCCCTCCCGTAGTGTGAAATTAAACAAATGAAGCCCCACTTCATTCAAGTGAACACCGTCTTTCAAATAAAAGCACTTGCCTGACTCCCCTTCAAATTCAACATGGCGTAAGCCAATACCTCCCAACTTCTTTACGTACCCGGTAACTGTCCTATTGACCTTCCGTCTGGAAGCCTCCAGTTTTTCGATGTCCCATGCTGCCTTCCATGTTATCCTACTCTCAATCTCCGACCACACCAAGACCACCCCTGGAAACAATTGAACTAATCTATCCAAACCCCTCTTAATGTCATCTATCAAATCTTTTTGAGGCATGAATCCCAGATCATTTCCCCCCGCGTGCAAAACTAACACATTCGGAGGGGAGAAAAGCCTTGCATATTCAACAATCGTTCCCACTATCTGTTCCCATTTCATCCCCCTCACTCCAAACCATTTTATCACTAAACGGTCTTCTCTGAAACCTAGCTGTGTCCCATTTGGCTTCACCGCTGCTGCCTTCCTTGCCCAGAACACATATGAGTGACCAACAATCCAGCACCTTCCTGCATCTGTTAAATGAATGGAACATGTTATGGGACCCCCTTTATAACACCAAACCCGGCCTCACATACCCCCTGAATCTCTCCGATCTTCATCTTCCTACCCTCCTAATAACCGACGCCTCTAAGCCCAAGTTCGTTGCCTCTGTTGCCGCCCCAATCCTAAACGAATGCGAACCGAACTCTAAGGCTCCCCAACCCATTGACCCCAATGCTTTTCTCATAACCGCAACAAACTGGAAACGTGACAAGGACAATCCGTCCTCATGTATAAGCAAAGGGCCTTCCTTGTGCTTGGCCTTCCTCAAATATTCTCTCACCGTCCCAACTGGGCAACACTCACCCCCAATTTCCCTTAACACCACTGTGGCTCCCCTACCCTCCTGATCCGTCTTAGACCTCCTGACCCACAGTTCAACCACTCCATCCTTCAACACCACCTCCTGCTTACCCATTCCGCTCCTATCCCGCCGATTCTTGCCCACTAGCTCCGACACCCGGAACGCCCCAAAAAACGCCAACACAAACGCTGTTTTAAACAACAACTCCTCATACCATGACGAACATATCCTATTTAAATTCGCCACTAGCCCTTGCAGCATCGCAAACGTAACCGGTCTACGCTGGTCCGCTCGCCTCACCCCCATGCACATCCCCCGGACCGCCATTCGGGCCACAAAAAGCTTCGTCAGGTCCTCTTTTTCCATCAGCTGAAAAAGAAATGCCATTGCCGCCATTCTTTTTCGGACCTCAGAGGGCGACAGCCCTTCCCTCACCCATGAACCAATCCAGTCCAACCACACCGATACACAGCTCCTGCCATACCCACGACCCTGCTCCTCCAACAGCCTCTGTTCCCACACCTTCCACACTCGGGCGTAAGCCCTCCATGTAGTAGGTGCAAGTGCTCCGTTCACCAAGCTCAACATTCGTGACAACCCAGATGCCATAGGTCCTCGGGACATCTGACACCTTCCTGATCCGCGTCCGGGCCACCTCTCGAAACCTGTCCCACTGAAACCGTGACAAAGAATCAGCGACAACATTCAACCGCCCCAGAACATGCACCGCTCGAAAAGAGATATTGCACCTCAAACACTCCAAAACAAACACCCTTAGCAACCGTATCACCGCCGGCGAATTTGCCGTTAGGCGGTTGATTGCCCATACCACTCCTTGGTTATCTGAATGGAAGCATACCCTTTTATTACTCAGGTGATCAGGCCAAACTCGCAGTGCCACCACTAGGGGGAACAACTCCAAGAAAGTCAAGTTCTTGGTCAGACCCCACTCGGCCCACTCACTAGGCCACTGTCCTGCACACCATTTACCCGCCAAGTATGCTCCGAAACCGTGCGCCCCTGCCGCATCTGTGAACAAGCACAACTGGTCATCCGACCAGCCCTTCTCTTGCATTATGACCTTCCCGTTAAATTCTTGCAGGAAAACTTGCCAAACCTGCAAATCCGCTTTTACCTCTTTTGACAACCTGATGTGGTGCCTTGGATTCGATACACCCACCGTTAACAAGGATAAGCGACGGCAAAACACCCTACCAATAGGGATGACCCTGCTCGCAAAATTTAATTTCCCCAACAACGATTGGATTTCCTTTAGGGTCGCCTTCCTGCTCCCCACCATTTTGTCAATAACCATCCTAAGGTCTACCACCTTTTCTTCCGGCAACCTACACTCCATGCTGACTGAATCCAATTGGATTCCCAAGAAACTCAACATTGTTACTGGACCTTCCGATTTTTCTGCCGCAACGGAGATTCCGAAATCCCTGGTCACCTGATCAAAAACTTGAACTAGCCTGTCACACACCCCAGAGCTGGCTGGGCCGACGAACAAAAAATCGTCTAAATAATGCACCATCGATGAAATGCCCGCCGCTCGCTTGACCACCCATTCCACGAAGGAGCTGAACCTCTCAAAATATGAACATTAAATGGAACAGCCCATCAGGAGGCATAAATCAACAAAATATTCACCTTCCATCACACACCCCAATAAGTGATGGTATGTCGGATGCACGGGGAGAAGACGAAAAGCTGACTCCACGTCCGCTTTCGCCATCATCGCTCCCCTTCCCACTGCTCTCACCAGCTCCACCACCTTGTCAAACGATGCATACTTTACCGAGACTAACTCAGGATCTATGCCATCGTTCACAGACATACCCTTTGGGTAAGACAAGTGGTGTATCATCCTGAACTGCCCCGGGACCTTTTTGGGGACTACCCCCAATGGAGATACTCTCAAATCCGGTAATGGCTGGTCCTGAAATGGGCCCGCCATCCGACCCAACCTCACCTCTTTGAAAAAAATTTCCCTCAATACTTCCGGGCGTTCTCTGGCCGACTTCAAATTACCCACGACCCTTCCTGCACAATGACCCCTGTGCGGGATCTTGAATCCCGAACTGAACCCCGTTAAAATCAGTTCAGCATCCCCCGCATGCCCCCGTTCATGGGCGTACAACTTTAGCCAAGGAACCATCCTTTCGACCCTCACCGGCATCCGTGCCCGGTGCACCCACGTCCCCTGGCCTGTTACCCTGCTTACCCTTCCGGAAGCATTTTGTAAAAGAATGAATCCCTCCGCAACCCGAACACTCATGCTTTTATTTGCATGATGCCCCAAATCTGCACTGCCCTTCGTTGAACTGGAAACATAGCCCTTTACGGATTGCAGTACCTGTTCCCCCCGACACCCCGCTTCCGGCCCCTTGTCCAGAGCTCCGAAAGGAATGACTCCCTCGTAAGGGAGTCATCAGCTCGAGCCATAACCCCATATCTCTGTCGTCCCATCTCATCTCAGGACGCACAGCCATCCGTTGCCGAAACCCCTCGTCATATCTCCACCACACCATTCCCCCATATGTCCCATACGCGCCCCCGATTTCGTCATAATAACAGAACAGCAAGGAGCCCTGTTCGGGCGTCTTTTCACAAATGACACTGGCCAAGATGCGAAAAGCTCGCGACCAATTGCCAAAAGTCTTTGGCAGTTTACGCCAACGCTTTTTCCGCTCCTCCTCCTCTTTTTTACCCTTCTCCTTCTCGTCCTCTTTTACCTCCAAGACGTTCTCTAAAGGCAAAAGTGACAATATCTCAATGAATTCCCATTTCGCTATTTTTTCCCGAAGTTAGCTGGTCAAGTGGATCCCTAGCGGGCCCACTGAGCACGGCCTCCTAAGGGCTCCCTCTGGCACTCGAACAACCTCACCCCCGCTTGCTGGAGGGACCTCCGTCCCACTTCCCGTGCTCCCTTGAGGCCCCCCAATGGCCGCAACTGGCCTGGGCTGGACCCATGACGCTGCTACCGACGCCCCCCCAGGTCTCTCTATTGCCGCCAATAAATTCCTTAAACCCGCCACCATCACTTCCCTTTCTCCAGTCACCGCCGCATTCACTCCAGGTGCCCCACCAGCCATCTCACCTGCTGGCTGCCGCACCATCTGCAGCCCCTCAGCCTGTGCTGGCCTCGCCTCCTCTCTGCGGCCTCTATCTCTACCAACTTCGTCTCGTCCTCGGCTATTGTCCAGGCGTCTCCTTACCGTCTCTCTCCTGGCAGGCGATCTCTCCCTGCCGTATCTGCTCCGGTCGTGGCTCCTGTCCAATCGTGCCCACGTAGGAGATGCTGGTGGACCTCTTCCCCGTGACCTCCATGGTGATCTAGACCTCCTGCTTCCACCTGCAGTCCCCGTTCTCTCCGGAAGAGCGTCCCTCCTCCCTTCTCTGCTACCGTCACCTGCTGCCTGTAAAGGGGACATAGCCATAACCTCTCTCCCCAATGACTCCCCCCTCACTGCAGACCCTCCTCTGTTACTCCCCACTCCATGTAACCCTCCACTCCATTGAGGAGACAATAACTGTAGAATCTGCGCCAAGGCGGACAGATCTCCTACCTGTCCTGCCGTCACCGGTCCCGCTGACGTGCCTTCCAGGGGATCCTCATCCTCCACACCAAAGTCTACGCTGGCGTTGAGCTCAAGCGGTGGCTCTGTTTGCTGCTCCTGCTGTGCTGGAATCTCCTCACCACTGGCGTTTAAAGCCTCCTCGCCCCTCCGTTTGTCCCTGACTACTCCTGCAACAAGACACAACGTGAATACCAGCCCCTCTAGGAACCCCCCCTCCTAACCCTCCCCACTACCCTCAAGGAAACTGCCTCTATATCCCAATATACCTCCCCCTTTTATCTATATATATATATATTTTTTTTTTTGGGGGGCCACAATAAAATTACTGACCCCCCAAAGACCCCCCCCGGGCCCGCACCCCACCTGCCCCGGTATCATGTCAACGCCCCCTCTTCTTCCTACCCGAATGCCCACTGCGTTAACAGCGACCCACCAACAGTGACTACAAGTCAAAAGAAGGCCCCTTGTACCCCCCGGGCACACAGGGCCCACTATTCCCGGCCCTTGCTGACCCAGGTATATGTGCACTACCAGCTCCCTTAATCCCTATTCCCCCCCCCCCCCCTTATTTTTTTTTTTTTTTGGGCATCGCTAAGCACTAATCCCCTTTATTATTTTTTTTTTTTTGCAGGAAAGACGACCCTGTACCTCTTATACAAACCACCGCCATGAATTCTGTGGCGTGGGACCCTTCTATTTATTTATTACTTAACCGACCGCACGCGGGAACTCCCACCGCGTGCGACCTTCACTGGGGCTCCCCTACCTGCATTCTATCACCCCTCGCGGCTCACTGCCTAAGGCCGTGATCGCGGCCCGCCGTACCTGCATACTATACCCCCACTGCCTGCTAACACTTTGATTCCCCCCGGCCTCATTCCCGGCCGTCTAACCCACTGCCACACTTCCTAACTGCTAGGCATCATCCCTGGCCATTTTCCCCTGTAACCAGGTTCCCGCCAGGCCCCTATCTAGTTTCCAAATATTTTTTGAAGGCCCCCAGACTCCCATCCCCATGGAAAAATATCCCCCTGGGCCAGTCTCTATCCCCTTGGGCCAGTCTCTCTCCTTAGTCCCCTTCTCACAGCCCCGTCTCCCATTTTTTGCCAAGCTGTGTTAACATTAGAATAAATTACACTCCAGTGGGTTCTAAAGAGATGAAGGTAATACAATTATGATTTCCCATTGTTCTCTCCTCCAAGTATTGTTGATTGTTTTGAGAACAAATTTAAAGTAAATAAGCAAGTATATGTCCACAATGTGATAAAGTACCTACAAGCTCAATCCATTTGATTATGTTGTGGCTTCAAACTATTTCAAATACACAAATAAACCTTAAAAAAACAATATGATAGTATACTGTCCCTTTAACCTTGAGATGCTGCTTAAATGTATGTGTTTGTTAAGGCTTCCAGGGAGTTACGTTGCTTTTTTAGTCAGTGCAAGGGTTGCTGCGCCTGCAATATGTGGCGAGATGAGAATAGAGTATATTTTCTGAATTCTGCGCGCATAAGTTCTTACGCTGCATATTGGAAACCAAATTGCGCGGCTGTTCTATGTTAGTCTATGGGGATAAAAATTACGGCCAAAGGGAGAAATATACGCGCGTAATTTGTATGCTACGCCGTATATGTAATACCAAAATCGCGTAAAATCCGGTGGCGGAGGATTTTGCAGGCGACGCCTCATATGTAATGGAGGCCTAGGTTGGGATACCACAGGCTAAATCAGCTATTTCAAATGCCAAAATAGGGGCAAAGACGCTACTTGTAAATAATTTAAAACACTCAAGCAGGTAAAATAAATTTAAAGGTGAGAACATTTTTGGGTGAACTGTCCCTTTAAGCAGTGCTATTAGCTCATGCCTTACTGCAAGATCCATAATATTTAACCCCTAAATGTAAAAATAAAAGCATGTCACCTGTCATTAAGGGATTAAAGTGATCAAATTATATTCAAATCTTGATTACGGATGCGACTTATTGGAAATTTACAAGTCACTGATCATTTAAAAAAAATATTAAGATTGCTTTTTTTCCTTTCAGCTAAAATGGTAATACCTAAATGCATAACAGTTTTGTATTTTTCTCCACCCTAAAAAAGATGCCTCTGACCTGTATTGAACTAAAAGTTTGTGGGAGTGTGTCATTTTCCATTAATAAAATTGTTGAAGTTGTTATATTTAGAAGGTGAGCAATAAATATTTTTAGTTTAAAGGGACTGTCTACACTAAAAAAATGTTTTGTTTAAAAAGATAGATAATCCCTTTTAGTTACCCATTCACCGGTTTTGCATAACCAACACAGATATATTAATACACCTTTTACCTCTGTGATTACCTTGTAATTAAGCCTCTGCAGACTGCCCCCCTTTTAGAAGTTCTTTTGGTAGACTTGCATTTTAGCCAATCAGTGCTGACTCCTAGGTAACTCCACCTGCGTGAGCCCAATGTTATCTATATAGCACACATGAACTATCGCCTACTAGTTGTGAAAAACTGTCAAAATGAATTCAGATAAGAGGCGGTCTTCATTGGCTAAGAAATTAGCATATGAGCCTACCTAGGTTTAGCTTTCAATTAAGAATACCAAGAGAACAAAACAAAATTGATTATAAAAGTAAATTGGAAATTTGTTTAATTTTTTTTTTTTTTTTAGAATGCCCTATCTGAATCATGAAAGTTTATTTTTGACTAGATTATCCCTTTAAGGATCACATTAATCCCTTTAGCGCAAAATATTTGATAATGTTTTTCTTTACCAGGAGGGCAGAAAGAGTTTTATAATATTGCTATGTATCCCTGTGGACTTTACTCTTGAGTACATATTTACATGCATGTATTTTATTTCACCACCAATACAGCTTACATTGGTTGATATTTTAAATGTGTTTTTGTCTTTGGATTACGATCTTTAATTTAAAACAATAGCGAGTAGGGTTCACACGTTTACAAAACAGATCATGTGCCATAGGGCTAACCTATGAAAAAGATTTAACTTATCTTCAGGAAAATATAGAAACAATATGAAATATACAATTGCATTAGAGTTGTTCATCCATGATAAATCCCATCAAAAATTGGGTTTCAAGAAGATAAAATTATTAACATACATGGTTAGTCTTAAGAGTAGAATGTAAGCTCATATTTGAAATTTCAGAGGCCTCCCCAATATGCCACTGTTTCCCTGAAGACTACATATACAGACATCATAGGATGTTAATCACCCATGGAGGCTGATTCATTAAGATGCGGGCAGACCTGATCTGCTGTAGCGGATCATGTCCGCCCAACATTGCTAAATTCCAACAGCATACACTGTCTGCATTTAACATTGCACAAGCATTTCTAGTGCAATGCCGCTACCTGCAGATTCGTGGCCAATAGGACGCTAGTAGGGGGTGTCAATTATCCCGATCATATCTGATTGGGATGATTGCTGTCCCCCGCCTCATAGGTGGAGGATAAGTTAAGGAGCAGCGGTCTTAAGACCGATATTTCTTAACTTATTTTTCCGGTGAGCGCATGCAGAAACTGCTGCATTCACAGCATGTTAAATCTGCCCCTTAGAGTGAGTACAGGAGTTGACTAATATTTGGGATATGAGGGAATCTAAGGACGACTGGGCATATTCTTAAAGGGACATAATACCCAAATGTTTAAACACTTGAAAGTGATGCAATATAGCTGTAAAAAGCTGACTAGAAAATATCACCTTGAACATCTCTATGTAAAAAAGAAAGATATTTTACCTGAAAAGTTTCTCAGTAGCCACATCCCATTGTAAAGGACTTCTAAGCAGCATATCAGTATGTCTGTCCCGGGACAGCCGAAAGGTTGAGCCTTGTGCACACTCATGTTATTTCCCTATTCAGTGTACGGAAGTTTACAATAAAATCTCATGAGAGTTAAGTCAAATCTCATAAAATCACAGTAAAAGAGTTCATGACCACAGCACTGCTGATTGGCTGCTGTTAATTTCTTCATTTTTCTTTTTTTTTTACCTGCAGCTGGGCAGCAGCTGAGCATAACTTTTTATACAGAACTTACTCTGCTGAGATTGTGAGGTAAAATATCTTCCTTTTTTACATATAAATGCTCAGGTGATAATTTCCTGTCAGCTTTTTACAGTTATACTGCATCAGTTTCAAGTGATTTAGCATATGAATATGATGTCCCTTTAAGCTAGGGAGAGTGCCTAGTCTGTTTGCTAAAAGGAGGGAGAATACTTGCGGGTGTGTGAATGGGAGAACTCTTGGGGGAGTATTGTTAAGAAAAGGAGAGTACCTGGTGTGTGTAAAAGCATAAGAATTCCTGAGAGTGTGCATAAGGAGGAGAGGTGTCAAGGATAGTATTTATTTAGTAAGAGCAGTTTTTTTTTTTTATATATATTATTTTTAGTCACTATGAGATTAATCATAATTTATTATTTGATAATTAGTGATAAGGTAATGACTATCAATGAGAACTTTTCAATGTCAGCATGATCACAATCACATATTTTTTTGATGTTGTCTGAAAATTCATCAATGGATCTCCAATAAAAGGCCCTATATTTAATCATAGGACAATTCATTGTTCAATGCAATCACAATCCAAAATCACAATACTTATCAACACATTTATGAGCATTTTTTAACTTATCAAATTGAACAGCTAAAGGAAACTGATAAAATGCCTTTTTGAATGGTTAGTAAATATCCTAATGGTTTTGCGCATGGGGATAAAACACTGAAAATATCTGACAAATTCAAATTGCATGAATTTACGAAATTATAGTTTAGATTCATTAAGCCTCTCTTTATCTATCTTTTATAGTCCATTGCTAGTTGGTGTTCCTACAATTTACATATTTAATTGTGTTAATTAGCCAAAAACACAATTTTTCATATAGCAAACAGGAATCGCAAGAAATGATAGTAAACAAAAATGTGTGTTTTTAATAACTTTATTTATAAATGTGCTTGAAGAAATACTGCAGTAATGCAGACATAAAATATTCTGAAAAACAAGGAGACACAATTGCATTTATTTGCTTTAAATACAAAATCTTTTACTATAACTTTACAGTGATACCTGGCCTAACATTTGGTGCAACTTTCTTTGTTCATATAAAATAAATAGTCAACAAAATAACCTATTTACCTCAAAACAAACCTATAAATAATAATAATAATTAGGTGTTTGCCCACTCTCCCTATGACAATCATCAACATAGACCAGAGTTGTCTCCCAGTATAGCTTAAATCAACATGATTAAAGCACCACATTCCCAAAAGCTTAATTTCCAATATATTTTTTTAAATAATGTATGTTTATTAATCCAATATTTACCTAGAGGAAGAAAAAGGGGCAACAATTTGATGTCGTACTAGTCTGGGCAATGTAAGAATATATGGTTCCCTTTTGAAGAAGGTTATAATGTGTGGGCTACTTATACTTTTAACATTTGCTTGTTCTATTCTAAGTTGTTTATCTATTCTACCCCTAAGCTCTCTCGCTGTCAAAGGACTAAAGTCAAACCAGAGAATATTTTTCTTGATATCAAAACGTTATTATTTTTTTTATTTTTCCTATTTTCATTCCTGCCATTAGTAGTAGAACTGAGTGGCATGTTAGAATCGTGACGATCCGAATCATTTTCTCCCCAATGGTTCACCTTCTTCCATAACTATCTTATCTTGCGACATTCCCAGGACAGATAAAATAATGAAGAATTAGGTAGTGAACAATTTCTGTTTGTGTTCCACTTCTTTAGTCCATTTGGCTTGATAATGTAGCATAAAATATTTTTTCCCTACGCCATACAGCTACTTTAGATCAAATAATTAACAGAATACATTGTATCACTCAACAAAGTGACCAAGTACCACCTGCAAGTAAATTAAAAACCCTCTCTTTTTACCTTCTAAAATAAGATGAGGTCACACTTGGACCTCGATCGCAGCAAACACACAACAATTGGAGGATATATAAGAAGAAAGGCTACCTTTGTGTAGCCCCTCCTGTTGAACATTTTCCTGTTGAACTTTTGCACCTGTATACAGTCTACAGGAGAAGTTGCCTAGGTAAATATTAGACTGGTTGGTCATGTGATCAATTGAAACTTAGGAGAAGAGTGTAAGACACAGAAGGAAGCAGACATGTCAGAGCAGTGAAGGTGTTCGTGAGGCCTGGCTGTGAGAGGAGCTGCATAGAGACTCCATCTTGTGTAAAGTAACAGCATTCCTCTGATCTGCTGATTTAGTGTATGCTGCCAGCTGCAGTCTGACCGTGTGAGAGAGCTGCATAGAGACTCCATCTTGTGTAAAGTAACAGCATTCCTCTGATCTGCTGATATAGTGTTTGCTGCCAGCTGCAGTCTGACCCTGTGAGAGAGCTGCAGACTCCATCTTGTGTAAAGTAACAGCATTCCTCTGATCTGCTGATATAGTGTTTGCTGCCAGCTGCAGTCTGACCCTGTGAGAGAGCTGCAGACTCCATCTTGTGTAAAGTAACAGCATTCCTCTGATCTGCTGATTTAGTGTTTGCTGCCAGCTGCAGTCTGACCCTGTGAGAGAGCTGCATAGAGACTCCATCTTGTGTAAAGTAACAGCATTCCTCTGATCTGCTGATTTAGTGTTTGCTGCCAGCTGCAGTCTGACCCTGTGAGAGAGCTGCAGACTCCATCTTGTGTAAAGTAACAGCATTCCTCTGATCTGCTGATATAGTGTTTGCTGCCAGCTGCAGTCTGACCCTGTGAGAGAGCTGCAGACTCCATCTTGTGTAAAGTAACAGCATTCCTCTGATCTGCTGATTTAGTGTATGCTGCCAGCTGCAGTCTGACCGTGTGAGAGAGCTGTGGAGAAGAATGCAGGCAAAGTAAATGACTGGCAGACCTGGAGTTTCCCTTCAGCCTGTGCAGCTGAATCCTGTTTAGTGGTAAGAAGTATCCTCTCTCCTTGTCATACTGACAGGGCATTCTGTCCATCACAGAAACTTATAAACAGCTCTTCCTGTGGATTGCATCTTCCTATGAGTTGTAACTGTTTAAATGCATGTGGATTACGGATTACCTTAAAGGGCCCCAACATTTCTGTGCACCAACTGGTACCCATCAGCCATTAGGGTGAAGCCTGAGGGTGGGTTCGCAGGTGGTTTGGGAGGGTGCTGGGCTTGGTTAGAGAGAATTTGTGTGTTAGTTAGCCACTGTATTACTTGCCTTACTTTAATTTGCCATAATCCTTTAATACATGTTCATACTGTTTTACTGTTATTACTGTGTGTGTTGTAGTTATTTATTATGTTCCTGCCTGGGAAACCCATTCTTGCCCTGGATGTCCAGTCAGGTGGAGGCACTGCCACAGTCATGTACCCCAACTCCCAGGTAGCGGAGACTCAGGATAAGCCTGCAGAGCACATGGAGGTAGCTGGGGTAAAGACCCACAGGGGTAATTGTGGGCCTAGGCCAAACCCCGTTACATTTGGACATTCCTAAGAAAAATATATTGGAGTGCATCAACTGCATCACCAATTCAATAAAAAATATAGGGGTAACTATCTACTTGAAGTGAAGGCCCCATGGTATAAAAGATAATAACATACATAAAAGAATGATTAAATAGGCCATTAATACATAGAACCTTCCATGAGCAAAAAGTCCCTTATATCTTCCTCTGGACTTTCTAGTGTCAAATAAAAGGACAAAAAAGGGGAGAAAAACAAAAGTATAATACAACTTTTTGTTGACAGAAGTACAAACAATAGGCTATTATGAAGTATATGTAGAAAGCCTCCTACAAACATATGCCAAAAATAGCATGCTAAGAAATTGACTCTTTTTTAATTGCTAACTAAAAGTTAACCCCTTATGTGAACATAAGGTAACATAACCAGTACACTTAAATTGTTAAATTTAAAAACATATGGTGTTATAAAGTAGTAATGCTAAGACAATCAACACTCTTCAATAATTAATAACTCACGGTCAGCAGAAACAGGAGGTAGCATAATTAGCATGCTCTTATTAGGATATATTCTGGCAAATAAAAGTAACACCTAAAGTAACACTTTAACCCCTTAGTGACCACAGCACTTTTCAATTTTCTTACCATTTGGGACCAGGGCTATTTTTACATTTCTGCAGTGTTTGTGTTTAGCTGCAATTTTCCTCTTACTCATTTACTGTACCCACACATATTATATACCGTTTTTCTCGCCATTAAACTAACTTTCTAAAGATACCATTATTTTCATCATATCTTATAATTTACTATAAAAAATATAAATTATGATGAAAAAATTGAAAAAAACACACTTTTTCAAAATTTGACCCCCAAAATCTGTTAAACATCTACAATCAGCCACCATTTCACCACCAAATGCAATAAAATGTAAAAAAAAATGTTCACTTTTTCACAAACTTTTTCACAATTGTAGGTTTGTCACTGAAATTATTTACAAACAATTAGTGCAATCATGGCGCAAATGGTTGTAAATGCTTCTCTGGGATCCCCTTTGTTCAGAAACTGCAGACATATATAGCTTTGGCTTTTTTTAGTAATTAGGCTGTTAAATGCCGCTGTGCACCATACTTGTATTATGCCCAGCAGTGAAGGGGTTAATTAGGGAATTTGTAGAGTTAATTTTAGCTTTAGTGTAGAGATTAGCCTCCCACCTGAGACATCCCCCCCCCCTTGATCCCTCCTTGACCCCCCTCAAACAGCTCCCTTCCCTCCCCCACCCCACAATTGTCACTGCCATCTTAAAGGGACATTAAACACTAACACCTAGAAAACCCAGAGGACGTACCAGGCACATCCTTGGTCATTAACTGACACTCAATGTAGGACATGTCTGACACGCCCTCGGTCGCCAAGGGGTTAAGTAATATCTGTAAGATGCTGTGTGTAATTAGCATTAGCAAATACAGTGAGGGAAAAAATTATTTGATCCCCTGATTATTTTGATCAGTCTATAATTTTAATGGTAGGTTTATTTGAACAGTGAGAGACAGAATAACAACAACAAAATCCAGAAAAACGCATTTCAAAAAAGTTATAAATTGATTTGCCTTTTAAGGAGTGAAATAAGTATTTAATCCCCTATCAATCAGCAATATTTCTTGCTTCCAGGTGTCTTTTATACAGGTAACAAGCTGATATTAGGAGCACTCTCTTAAAGGGAATGCTCCTAATCTCAGCTTTTTACCTGTATAAAAGACACCTGTCAACAGAAGCAATCAATAAATCAGATTCTAAACTCTCCACCATGGCCAAGACCAAAGGGCTGTCCAAGGATGTCAGGGACAAGATTGTAGACCTACACAAGGCTGGAATGGGCTACATGACCATCTCCAAGCAGCTGGGTGAGATGGTGACAACAGTTGGTGCGATTATTTGCAAATGGAAGAAACACAAAATAACGGTCAATCTCCCTCGGTCTTGGGGCTCCATGCAAGATCTCACCTCATGGAGTTTCAATGATAATGAGAACGTTGAGGAATCAGCCCAGAACTACATGGGAGGATCTTGTCAATTATCTCAAGGCAGCTGGGACCATAATCACCAAGAAAACAACTGATAACACACTACACCATGAAGGACTGAAAGCCTGCAGTGCCCACAAGGTCCCCCTGTTTAAGAAAGCACATGTACAGGCCTGTCTGAAGTTTGCGATTGAACATCTGAATGAATCAGAGGAGAACTGGATGAAAATGTTGTGGTCAGATGAGACCAATATTGAGCTATTTGAATTTAAATCAACTCGCGTGTTTGGAGCAGGAGAAATGCTGCCTATGACCCCAAGAACACCATCCCCGTGTCAAACATGAAGGTGGAAACATTATGCTTTGGGGGTGTTTTTCTGCTAAGGGGACAGTACAACTTCACTGCATCAAAGGGATGATGGACAGGTCCATGTACCGTCAAATCTTGAGTGAGAACCTCCTTCCCTCAGCCAGGGCATTGAAAATGGGTCGTGGATGGGTATTCCAGCATGACATTGACCCAAAACACACCACCAAGGCCACAAAGGAGTGGCTCAAGAAGAAGCACTTTAAGGTCCTGGGGTGGCCTAGCCAGTCTCCAGACCTTAATCCCATAGAAATCTGTTGGGGGAGCTGAAGGTTTGAGTTGCCAAACGTCAGCCTCAAAACCTTAATAACTTGGAGAGGATCTGCAAAGAGGAGTGGGACAAAATCCCTCCTGAGATGTGAGCAAACTTGAAGGCCAACTACAAGAAACGTCTGACCTCTGTGATTGCCAACAAGGGTTTTGCCACCAAGTACTAAGTCATGTTTTACAAAGGGGTCAAATACTTATTTCACTCATTAAAATGCAAATCAATTTATAACTTTTTTGAAATGCGCTTTCTGGAAAAAATTTTTTGTTATTCTGTCTCTCACTGTTCAAATAAACCTACCATTAAAATTATACACTGATCATTTCTTTGTCAGTGGGAAAATGTACAAAATCAGCAGGGGATCAAATATTTTTTTTCCCCTCACTGTAGACACGCTTTAGGAACTAAAAATATTAGAAATGAAAAAAACAAAAAATATGGGGATCTATTTGCGTCCAGATCTCTATAAATGTCTCTATAAAGTATCTATAAATACATACAGTATATACACACATAAATACATATGTACACTGGACTTCTGCATGGCGGAAACATTTGTTTCGGTTTGTTTCGGACCGATTCCGATTTTTTTGAATTTAGTTTTTGGATCGATTCTAATTCGGATACATTTGAATGTATTTGTTTCAGATTCATTTGTATTCGGATGTATTCGGATGTATTCGGTTCGGATTCGATTCGGAAATTCGGAAGTTCGGTATGTGTTAGGTGGGATGTGCTGTGTATTAGACTAGTATTATGTACTATATATTAGGTGTAACCCATCTGAATCAACATAAGTACCAACACTTACAGGTACCAGCTACACAATATGCACAGAGCTAGCAGAAGTATATAACCTAATATACAGTACATAATACTAGTGTAATACACAGTACATCCCACCTAAGTACCAACCTCACAGGTACCAGCGACATAATGTGCCCTGCACAGAGCTAGCAAAGTGTTATAACATAATATGATAACAAATACCATAGTATCACAAAAACGCAAAAATGTGAAATAAATATGATAAAAAGAAAAAGAAAAAGTGAACAAATGTGACAATAATGTGTTAAAATTTAGACAATTGTGTAAAGTTCATATAAGGATTTCCTTGATAAAGCTCATTAGCGAAACGTACGTCGGATACATCGTTCTTTGGCGTCCTTCCAAGTATCTGCACACCAATAAGGAGAGCAACATATACTGGACTCTTAAGGGGGAGGTTGTGTGGTTAAATCTCTGCACTCCTTACCACGGTCTCTGGTATTGTGTTCAGCTCAACCTGAGCAATTACTATATTGTATTGCCAATCCTGTTGTATTTGGTGTTTTTAGCAGCTCTTGTGAAGCTTTTTATATTTGTATTTTAATAAATCTTTTTATCCAAATATCCTGTTCAAGCAACTGTTTACCCAACAGTATAAAAGTGGGTGTGCGCATTAACCTGAGCTTGGCTATAGCTCCATCCCATGTGAGTAATCATTTGCATACACACATTCTGCACTGAAATAAGGTTACAGAGTTACGCTATGTGGCATTTCTTTTCTTTCATATGAGGATCAAAAAAGAAAAATAGAAGAGTGAAGAATTTTAAGAAGAATCCATATATCCTTATATGAACTTTACACAAGTGTCTAAATTTTAACACATTATTGTCACATTTGTTCACTTTTTCTTTTTATTTGTATCCCATTTATAACATAATATACTGTACAATACTAGTGTAATTGTGATTAGTCCATGGCCATTCGAATGTAATGAATAAATCCAAACTTATTCAGATTTATTCATTACAAATGCATTCGGATTAGTTTAGTTTCATTGCTAGGGTAATTCGGAATTCGAGATTTGAAACAAAACGAAATGCACATGTCTAATGTACACACATGCAAACATTTTATAATTAGTTTATTATGAGAACATGTTATTATGAGTGCAATTGTAACGTATTGCTACTTTTTAGTCAAGTGTAACAGTTAACCAGAGCTCTGAAGTCGTGCTATGCCGATGCACGTTAAAGGGACAGTGAACACCAAAATTTTTGTTGTTTTAAAAGATAGAAAATCCCTTAAATACCTGTTCCCCAGTTTTGCATAACCAACACAGTTATAATAATACACGTTTTACCTCTGTAATTACCTTGTATCTAAGCCTCTGCAGACTGCCCCCTTATTTCAGTTCTTTTGACAGACTTTCAATTTTAGCCAATCATTGCTCACTCCTCGGTAAATTCATGTGCATGAGCTCAATGTTATCTATATGAAACACATGAATTAACGTACTCTAGTGGTGAAAAACTGTCAAAATGCATTTAGATTAGAGGCGGCCTTCAAGGTCTAAGAAACATATGAACATCCTAGGTTTAGCTTTCAATTAAGAATACCAAGAGAACAAAGCAAAATTGGTGATAAAAGTAAATTGGAAAGTTGTTAAAATGACATGCCCTGTTTGAATCATGAAAGTTTTTTTTGGACTTGACTGTCCCTTTAAAGGGACAGTCTACACCAGAATTGTTATTGTTTTAAAAGATAGATAATCCCTTTATTACCCATTTCCCAGTTTTGCATAAACAACACAGTTATAATAATATACTTTTAACCTCTGTGATTATCTTGTATCTAAGCCTCTGCAAACTGCCCCTTTTTTCAGTTCTTTTGACAGACTTGCAGTCTAGCCAATCAGTGCCTGCTCCCAGATTACTTCACGTGCATGAGCACAGTGTTATCTATATGAAATATGTGAACTAACACCCTCTAGTGGTGAAAAACTGTTAAAACGCAATCTGAAAGAGGTGGGCTTCAAGGTCTAAGAAATTAGCATATGAATCTCCTAGGTTAAGCTTTCAACTAAGAATACCAAGAGGATAAAGCAAAATTGGTGATAAAAGTAAATTGGAAAATTGTTTAGAATTACATGCTCTATCTGTATCATGAAAGTTTATTTTGGCCTAGACTGTCCCTTTAAGTTAAATTTTGCTCAAATGAACACATATACTTTCAACTCATAATATGCATGCTACTTCCGATGTGTACAAAGAACATTTATATACCCCTTTTCACTCGCTTGAAACAGTTACCGTGCCTTTCGTAATCGAGCCCAATATCGGCCGAAGTTCAAAACTCAATATTGTCTGAAAACAGCAATAAGGGAATGAAAAGAAAGACAAGACTAATTTGTGTATTTGTTTTCCACATTACTAACGGTCCTCGTTTGATGTGCAAGATATAATGTACTTGGCACCTCACCCAACTATAGATAATTAACAGGCTTTAAAAAAATTTAAAAAAAATTGTACCGGTTCTCCCTAGGCATGGGCATTTGAATGTCTCATTAGCATCCAAAATGTGGAAGAAGGTGGCTGTATATTATTATTATCATAATATGTATTATTGTATCCCTTTATTTCTGCACTAGTGCTGACTTTCATATGTTATGTCACCTTGCCAAATCCTGCCATTGAACTCTATATTAATATAGAATTGTGGTGGTAATCTATAGTAAATTGTGCAGTGAATGCCTTTTAAGGAACACCAGAATATTGCCTCTTGTATAAAATATGCATACACACTTATTTTTCTGCACTGCATAATGCATATATGCTGTACTATGATAAGTCTCAGGGGTAAGATGCAAAAGTGTACTTGGGACACAACAGTGACCAGAATCCTGACTAGTACTCACCTGACTGAATCCACCGCCCACTGCCCAGGCGCCCACCACCACAGAAGCCAAGTCAGGCCCCACATGGTCACGCTGCTGCAGTGCTGCAGCTGGCAACTCCTTCTTGCCTGGAGTCCTGATTGTCCTCCGATCCACAAAGCTCCAACACCCAGGCTGAAAAAAAAACAGCCCACACTTGGCAATACACAGTACACGCTGCTCATGCTCTGCAAATCTTGCTTGACACCACCCACACACCACATGTTAGCCCCCTCCTGAGTTCCTGGGCTTTTTTTAAATAAAATACAAAGTGCAAGCAACAAGCTGCTGAATAAATTAAATTGTTATCTAGCTCTGATGGCAAAGGTGCCGGTAGGACATGCTGAGGTGCCGGTACAATAAACCTTTAGAAAAAAAGCCCTGAGATATATATTCTGAAGTTAATGACAGGAACTTTAACAAAAAGTTGGAAACTACATCTTTACTGAATTTTGAACATATTTTCACCTTTACAATGAGTACCATAAGTAACCTTACAAGCATCTATGTATTTAGGCCAGTGTTTGACCCTTTAACGACCAAGGACTTACCAGACACGTCCTACAAAAACCTGTCGTTAATGACCAAGCACATGCCTGGTACATCCTCAGGGCTTTCAAGCAGTGGAAGCGATCGTGATCACTTCCACCCCCTTTCAGGGTATTGCAGCAATGCCTCGATGTTGAGGCATCCTGCAATACCCTCTGGTAAGCAACTGATGCTGTGGCCCTCTCTGCATCGGCCAGTGATGGTGCTGATCATGGGGGGTGTGGGAGGGATAGGAGGGAGGCAGGTGGGCAGCCCATCACTGGAGGGGGCGGGAGGAGGGCGGGAGGCGTCTGAGTGTTGCTTGTGAAGTCTGGAAGTGTGCGGGAGCGGATGGGAGGGGTCAGGAGCGTGCGTGAGGGGTCAGGAGCGGGTGGTACCGCAAACACTATGGCACAAGATTAGCGAGTGGGAAGGAGGGAGAGGTTAGATACATGTTGGGAAATAGTATTAGGGAAAGTATTGAGGGGGCAACTACACTACAAAAAAATCAGTATTTTTTTATTTTTAAAAACAACTAATTTCTAGCAAACCATGTACTGGCAGACAGCTGCCAGTACCCAAGATGGCCGCAAATAGCTAGAGGGGGAGGGTTAGACAGCTGTTTAGGGGGGTCAGGGAGGTTGGGAGGTAAGGGGAAAACTACCCTTCACAAAATATATATATAAAAAAAAAAACTTTTATTTTAATACTGGCAGACTTTCTGCCAGTACTTAAGATGGGGGTGACCTTATATGTCTGCTATTTCTGAACAAAGGGGATCCTAGAGAAGCATTTACAACCATGTGTACCATATTTGCACAAGCTATTTGGAAATAATTTCAGTGAGAAACCTAAAGTTTGTTTTAATTTGATCACATTTGGCGGTGAAATGGTGGCATGAAATATACCAAAATGGGCCTAGATTAATACTTTGAGTTGTCTACTAAAATAAATATAGTTTGCTGATATATATATATATATACATGTGAATGGTTATTCAGGGATTCCTAACAAATATCAGTGTTACAATGTAACTAGCGCTAATTTTAAAAAAAAAAATGGTTTGGAAATAGCAAAGTACTATTAACACTTTTTGCAACAAAGCAAAGAACATGTAACCATTGGGTATTTCTAAACTCAGGACAAATTTAGAAACTATTTAGCATGAGTGTTTTTTGGTGGTTTTAGATGTGTAACAGATTTTGGGGGTCAAATATTTATAATTTTTTATAGTAAAGTATATATGATGAAAATAATGGTATTTTTAGAAAGCCCATTTAATGGCAAGAAAAACAGTATATAATATGTGTGGGTACAGTAAATGAGTAAGTGGAAAATTACAACTAAACACAAACACTGCAGAAATGTAAAAATAGCCCTGGTCATTAACGGTAAGAAAATTTAAAAATGGTCTGGTCACTAAAGGGTTAAAACATCAGCAAACTTTTTTTTAATTTAAATCAGATTTTTTTTAATTTAAATAGGATTTTTTTTTTTTAAATTAAATGCTTTTTGAAGAAAAATCTATCTAAAGAGAAGTTTCTATTTAAGGTACATTGAAATCCAAAGGTTATTTATCACAAAATAAGGATTGTTTTTTATTATGCAGAACTAGTCCCAATTTTTTAAGTACCGCGGTTCCAACCCTTGCTCCCTCTCTCTCTCCCCACTCTCTCTTTTGCGCTCTCCCCCTCTCTTTTGAGCTCTCTCTCTCCCCCCTATTTTGCGCTCTCCCCCCTCTTTTGCTCTCTCTCCCCTCTTTTGCTCTCTCTCTCTAGCCCTCTTTTGCTCTCTCCCCCTCTTTTGCTCTCTCTCTCTCCCCTATTTTGCACTCTCTCCCCCCTCTTTTGCTCTCTCTCCCTCCACCCTCTCTTTTGCTCTCTCTCCCTCTCTCTTTTGCTCTCTCTCCCCCTCTCTTTTGCGCTCTCTCCCCCTCTCTTTTGTGCTCTCTCCCCCTCTCTTTTGCGCTCTCTGGGTATAATATGCACACATTTTACTGTATCCACACTCTCTTTTGCGCTCTTTCCCCCCTCTCTTTTGTGCTCTCTCCCCCTCTCTTTTGCACTCTCTCCCTCTTGTGCGCTCTCTCCCTCTTGTGCACTCTCTAACCCCCTTTTCTTTTGCGCTCTCTCTCCCCCCTATTTTGCTCTCTCTCTCCCTCATCTTATTTGCTCTCTCTCCCCTCTTTTGCTCTCTCTCCCCTCTCTTTTGTTCTCTCTCTCTCTCTCTTTTGCCCCTCTTTTGCTCACTTTCTCTCTTTCCCTCCTCTCTTTTGGTCTCTCCCACCTCTTTTGGTCTCTCCTGTTGGCCATGCCCTTCACGACGGCTCCCACGAGGCCACGCCCCTCATCACACCCGTCGGCCAAGTCCCCTGGCCATGCCCGGCCACGCTCCATCACGGTATGCCTGGGCGGGGCCACGCCCCCATCATGGCACGCCCGAGCACGCCCCATCATGGCACGCCCGTCCACGCCCCCACCAGGCAGCTTCCGCAGTGCGCACTCCTCTGCTGTTCAAGGCCAGTTATATTTGTCCTCTGCAGTCTCTACTGCGCATGACTGCATCTGACAAACATACCTGGCCTTTTATTATACAGGACTAGTCCTAAAGCCCGTGTACACGGGCCATTTTTTGCAGTACAGTGGTTCCACCCCTTGCTCTCTCTCTCTCCCCCCTCTCGTTTGCTCTCTATCTCTCTCTCTCTCTCCCCCTCTTCTGCTCTCTATCTCCCCCTCTCTATTTTGCGCTCTCTCTCTCTCCCCACTCTCTTTTGCTTTCACTCCCACCTCTCTTTTCCTCCCCTTTTGCGCTATCCCCCATCTCTTTTGCTCTCACTCTCTCTCCCCCTCTCTTTTGCTCTCTCCCTCTCTTTTGCTCTCTCTCTCCCCCCTTTCTTTTGCGCTCTCCCCCCTCTCTATTGTTCTCTCCCCCTCTCTTTTGCTGTTTCTCTCCCTGTCTTTTGCTGTCTCTATCCCTCCTCTTTTGCTCTCTCTCTCTCTCTCTCTCTCTCTCTCTCTCCCCCCTCTCTTTTGCCCTCTATCTCCCCCTCTCTTTTGCTCTCTCTCTCCCCCTCACTTTTGCTCTCTCTCTTTCCCCTCTCTTTTGTGCGGTCTCTCTCCCCTCTCTTTTGCTCTCTCTGTCCCCTCTCTTCACCCCCCTCCTCTCTTTTGCGCTCTCTCTCCCCTCTCTTTTGCTCTCTCTACCCCTTTCTTTTGCTGTCTCTCTCCCTTTCTTTTGCTCTCCCCCTCTCTTTTGCTGTCTCTATCCCCCCTCTTTTGCTCTCTCTATCCCCCTCTTTTGCTCTCTCTCTTCCTCTCCTCCCTCTCTTTTGCTCTCTATCTCTCTTTTGCTCTCTCTCCCCTTTATTTTGCTCTCTTTCCCCCTATCTTTTGCTGTCTCTCTCCCCCTCTATTTTGCTCTCTTTCCCCCCTCTCTTATGCTCTCTCTCACCCTCTCTTTTGCGCTCTTTCCCCTCTCTTTTGTGCTCTCCCCCCTCTCTTTTGCTCTCTCTCTCTCTCTCTCTCTCCCCCTCTCTTTTGCTCTCTCTCCCTCTCTTTTGCTCTCTCTATCCCCCCTTTCTTTTGTTATCTCCCCCTCTCTTTTGTTCTCCCCCTCTCTTTTGCTGTCTCTCTCCATCTTTTGCTGTCTCTATCCCCCCTCTTTTGCTCTCTTTCTCTCTCTCTCTCCCCCCTCTCCCCCCCTCTCTTTAGCTCTCTCTATCCCCCTCGTTTGCTCTCTCTCTCCCCTTTCTTTTGCTCTCTTTCCCCCTCTCTTTTGCTGTCTCTCTCCCCCTCCCTTTTGCTCTTTCTCTCCCCATCTCTTTTGCTCTTTTTCTCCCCCCTCTCTTTTGCTCTTTCTCTCCCCTCTCTCTTATGCTCTCTCTATCTCTCTCCCTCACTTTTGCTCTCTCCCCCTCTCTTTTCCATGCTCTCTCATCCTCTCTTTTCCTCTCTCTCTCTCCCCCTCTCTTTCCCCCCCTCTATTTTGCTCTCTCTCCCCTCTCTTTTGTTCTCTCTCCCCCCTCTCTTTTTCTCTCACTCCACCTCTTTTGCTCTCTCTCCCCTTTATTTTGCTCTCTTTCCCCCTATCTTTTGCTGTCTCTCTCCCCCCTCTCTTATGCTCTCCCTCACCCTATCTTTGCTCTCTCTCTCTCCCCTCTCTCTTATGCTCTCTCTATCTCTCTCCCTCACTTTTGCTCTCTCCCCCTCTCTTTTCCATGCTCTATCATCCTCTCTTTTCCTCTCTCTCTCCCTCTCTTTCCCCCCTCTCTTTTGCTCTCTCTCTCCCCTCTCTTTTGTTCTCTCTCCCCCCTCTCTTTTGCTCTCTCTCCACCTCTTTTGCTCTCTCTCCCCTTTATTTTGCTCTCTTTCCCCCTATCTTTTGCTGTCTCTCTCCCCCCTCTCTTATGCTCTCTCTCACCCTATCTTTGCTCTCTCTCTCCCCTCTCTTTTTCTCTCCTTCTCTCCCTCTCCCCTCTCTTTCCACCCTCTCTTTTGCGCTCTCTCTCCCCTGTCTTTTGTGCTCCCCCCCTCTCTTTTGCTCTCTCCCCCTCTCTTTTGCTCTCTCTCTCTCCCATCTCTTTTGCTCTCTCTCTCCTCCCTCTCTCCCCCCTCTTTTGCACTCTTTCTCTCCTCTCTTTCTCTCCCCTTTCCCCCCCCTCTCTTTTGCGGTCTCTCTTTTTCTCTCTGTCTCCCCTTTTTTTGCTCTCTCCCCTTTCTTTTGCTCTCCCTCCCCCATCTCTTTGCTGTCTCTCTTCTCTCTTTTGCTCTCTCTATCCCCCCTCTTTTGCTCCCTCTATCTCCCCTCTTTTTTGAGCTCTCTCTCTATCCCCCCTCTTTTTTGAGCTCTCTCTCTCTCTGACATCTGCCCGGCTCTGCCCACATCATGCCCAGCCGGTCCCGCCCCCATCACACAGGGTCGTCCCAGGTGCCAGCCAGGTCAGTGTTCTTGAAGGCCAGGTGTGTTTGTCCTCGCGCAGTTTCTACTGTGCATTACAGCTTCAGACAAACACACTTGGCCTTTTATATAATAGGATGAGGCTGTAAATTCATGGCTGCAATGTTTAATTTATTTGGTAAATGAATTCTATTAATCTATTCACAAGGTCATGCTCTCCCAGAGGTTTCTGTGAAATTATTTTGGCCATTTTCTTGGTTTTGTAGGTCTCAAAACTGTGAATTTGTGTCTGCAGAAATAACATGCCTCTTTTTCACAGCAAAAATTTTATAAAATAAACTAATATTAAAAAAAACATACAAAGTTGAGAAATAGAACTTAAATGGACATAACATAATATTTTTCTTTTATGATTCATATAAAGCATACAATTGTAAACAACTTTCAGATTTACTTCTGTTATCAAAGTTGCTTAATTATCTTGGCATTCTTTGTTGAGGGAGCAGCAATGCACTACTGGGAGCTAGCAGAATATGTTGGGTGAGTCAATGACAAGAGGCATATGTGCAGCTACCGATCAGCAGCTAGGTCTAAGTAGTACATTACTGACCATGAACCTGCCTATGCTTTTCAACAATGGATACAAGAGAACAATGCAAATTGAATAATAGAAGTACAATGGGAAATTTCTTAAAATTGCATGCTCTATCTCAGTGTTTACCAAACGCGGTCCTCAAGTACCCCCAACAGTCCTGGTTTTCATTATAGCTGAACTCGAGCACAGGTGAAATAATCAGCTTATGGATGAGAGCAGGTTGGTTACTGATCCGTTACCTTTTGGATATAAGCACAATATTGTCAGAAAACTAAATCTTGACCCAAAATGAATTAAATGTCAAATATCACAGTAAATATTTACTAGAACAATTCAGAATAAATCAAAATACTTATTAAAGGGACAGTATACTATAAAATGTGTTTTTGCCTTAATGTGTTTCCAATTACGTTTTTTTACCAGCTGCAGAGTATAAACTGTATGAGATTTGTTTTTCTCAGGCTTATTTTTAAATATGATTTAGATGATTTTGTGTTTTGAAGCCACAACCTAATGAAATGGGTTGAGCTTGTAGGTATAATCGGATCTCATTACTTTATCACATTGTGTACACACACCTGCTTCTTTATCTTATAGCTGTCCATAAACTAATCACAAATACTTGGAGAGAACAATGGAAAATTAACATGTTATTACCTTATATATTCTATAACCCACTGGGAGTGTAATTTCTTCTACTGGCTGTGTTAACACAGCTTGGCCTTGAGGCCAAAAACTTTAAGAATAGGTGGGGATACCACAGGCTAAAAAAACTAATTAAAATGCCAATATAAGATTAATGGAAATATTTGTAAACAATTTAATACACTCCAGCAGGTAAAGTGGATCATTGAGAAAAAAATTAAAGGGGAGAATTTTTTGAGTAAACTGTCCCTTTAATAACACAAATGGCTAATCAGTCAAATTCAGCTATTGAGTATGAACCGAAGATTACCATCAACAAGATCTTTGTTATAACAATTGAATAGGATGATAGCATTAAACTTAAGGCCTGATTAGCAGATCTAATAAAATTGTGAATAAATGAAATATATTAGTTAGGAACCTTATAATGGTTCAACAAATATCCAACATTTATCAGACCATTCAATATAACTCAATTAAATGTAACCTTATGACCTTATCTGAAATGTTATTATTCTAAAAATTAAACCTTTATGTAGAAAACCATTATTTAAATTGGGTCTTACTGACTAGTGATTTAAATCATGATTTAAATCAAATCTACCCTGGTGCAACCTAAACATCTTGGATTATTGTGAACACCTGTAGAACCCCTCTAGAACCATCAACTGGGCTGGACCCGGGAAAAAAGAGACAATGCTTCTTATAAAAATATGATTCACTTCACATCTGTTGGTCAGTTTAGCAATTATTGTAAATTTTAGACATGTGCGATTCGGTTCGGTTCGATTCTAAAATTCGGCAAATTCGGAGATTCGGATCGAACCGAATCTCCGAATTAAAATAGTGCAGAATCTACCGAATAAATCCGAATAACTTCGGATTTATTCAGATTTATTCGGTAGATTCGGATGGCCATGGATTACACTAGTATTGTACAGTATATTAGGTTATATCACTCTGCTATGGGTTACACCTAATGTACAGTACATAATACTAGTCTAATCCCACCTAACACTTACCGAAATTCCGAATTTCCGAACCGAATCGAACCGAATCCAGACGAATTTATTCGAATCCGAATGAATCCAAAACAAATCTGAAACAAATGTATTCGAATCCGAATGAATCCGAAACAAATCCGAACCGAATTGATTCAAATTTTTCCGAATTCGAATCGCGCCAAACCGAAATTCGAAAAAATCCGAATCGATCCGAACCGAATTTTTTCGCCATGCACATGTCTATAATTTAAATATAACTTAGTTACTCAAGGTCATGTTAAATGTAAATTATAATTGTAATTCTGTAGGTGCAGATGGAGACAAATGTAAATATTCAAATAACAGCTTATTATTTTGTTTTTCTGTGTTCTATTGTAGACGCAAGTTGCACATCTGGTCCTAAAGTGACAAAACTCCATCCTTGGAATCTTTGCTTTGGTACAAAGATTTTGTGAAGGTCACCACTCTTTTCCATCATGGTGACTGATTGATTCAACCCGAAGTTCATACTGCACCACACTTTTTCCAAAATGATTCATGTTAATGATATGTCTTACAGGATTGATGCTGAACAGAAGCTAAAGCTTAAAGAAATGATTTAACAGTATGAAAGTCGACAGACTGAATTTCACGTAAACACAGCTGATGGAAAACATAAAAGAATAAATACAACTAAAAGTCATGAAATTGGATGGACAATAAATCTGACAGTTCAAGACCTTTAGGGCTTGAATCATGAAAAATAAAATTACTTACGCAGCCATTCCTTGGTTTTGCAATGTATCGTTTAGGCAGCCTTGTATTGAATGTGCGTGATACCTTAAATACACACTCTCACGCTACATACATATTCTGTGGTTTAATTACTTGCTCAAAAGATATTGGTCTAGATATTGTATATTCAGTAGTCTTTATCTCCATTCACTAAATTGTTAGAAACGTGTGTTTGAAAAAACAAACAAACAAACATTTAATTACATTTGATAATAATAATAATATTAATATCTATTATGACATAATATTACATAATATGTATAATGAGAAATGACCCTGGAGTGACTGGGACTCACCTGTTTAATTGCACAGGAAGATCTAGGCTAAATCAAAGATTGCATCAACATCTTTCTTAATTTTTAATATGTATGTAGACCAACAGCCACTGATGTATATGACATTTGTATATACCCTTTTTCCTATTTTCAATGATATTTTAATAAATAAAAGTTTATAAAAAAAAATATAGGGCTAGATTACAAATGGAGCGCAATTGTTAACTTGCGCTTATATTACAAGCAAATGTGACCACATGAGTGCAAACTAAATTTGTGCCCGTCATGTGAGTGTGACTGAAGTCCTCACAAAAAGGGTTAGGGCTAAATACAAAGTTGCACCAAACACCAATAAATACATTAAAATAATGTGTTATGCTCATATACTGTATACACTATCTAATAAAAATTATTCATAGAAATATTCATTCAGTGATAAGGGTTAAAAGACATATGGTATCTGACAAGGGGTTTGAATGTAATGGGCTATAATATGTATATACATACATATACATGTCTAAATATGTGTATTTATGTATGTATATAAACATATGTATATATGTTCATACATGTGTATTTATGTGTTTATATGTGTATATACAGTATATATATATATTTTTCAACGTAAGCGCACTCTCACAATCAAAAAGTCTTCTCACGATCAGGGTGCAGTATTCAAGGTATATGAAACAAAAAGGAATACACTCATTGGATTTACCCAATCACAGCTTTATTGTGAACGAACCCCGAAAACAATAAAGGTGTGATTGGGTAAATCCAGAGAGTGCATTCCTTTTTTGTTTCATATATATATATATATATATATATATATATATATATATATATATATATATATATATATATACAAATATATATATATATATATATATATATATATTTATATATATACAAACACATAGGGGCCCATTTATCAAGCTCCGAACGGAGCTTTTGGGCCCGTGTTACTGGCGAGTCTTCAGACTCGCCAGAAACAGCAGTTATGAAGCAGCGGTCTAAAGACTTCTGCTCCATAACCCTGTCCGCCTGCTCTGATGAGGTGGACAGGAATCGCCGGAATTCAACCCGATAGAGTACGATCGGGTTGATTGACACCTCCCTGCTGGCGGCCGATTGGCCGCGAGTCAGCAGGGGGTGGCGTTGCAGCTGCTGGTGCAATGTTAAATGTGGAGAGCGTATTGCTCTCCGCATTCAGCGAGGTCTTGCGGACCTGATCCGCACTGTCGGATCAGGTCCGCAAGACCTTTGATAAATAGGCCCCAAAAACACATATATACACATTGTCTATGAATACAGCCGACTCGGCGGAAACGCATAAGACAGTGTATCTTACCGGATGCCTCTGTTGTACATGATTTTAATGAAGCAAGAATAAAGCTTTGTTTTTACTTACCTTATTTTGGATGCTCGGGATCATCATTTTCTTCATGTATATATATATATATATTGTATAAATGTGTATGTATGCATATATATGTTAAAGCATTTTTTCTAAAGACCTTGTACCATCTATCTTAACTATTTATAAGGAAAGGGTAGGACAAACAAAATGTTGCACTAAGCACAACATAAATACACGTAAAAGTACAGTTACACTCATATTAACACTGATTAAAAAATGATTTAAAAAAAAATTATTAAAAAAGTTATAATGGCTCAACTATATCTATGCATACATACACATGTATATATATAGACATATAGGTAAAGATATTAGACATGTGCAGGCCAAAAAATTTCATTTTCAGATTACATTTTTATTTTGGATATTTTAAGAAATTCGTTTTCCTGAATATTCATTGCATGCACTACTAAAATGATAGGAAATTATTACTTTAACACATACAAATTTATACTAATGATTAAATAAAAAAAAACATTAAAGGGACAGTCAACACCAGAATTTGTGTTGTTTAAAAAGATATATAATCCCTTTATTACCCATTCCCCAGTTTTTCATAACCATCACAGTTATAATAATACACGTTTTACCTCTGTAATTACCTAGTATCTATGCCTCTGCAAACTGCCCCCTTATTTCAGTTCTATTGACAGACTTGCATTTTAGCCAATCAGTGCTGACTCCTAGTTAACTTCACATGCGTGAGCTCAATGTTATCTTTATGATACACATGAACTAACTCCCTTTAGTGGTGAAAAATTGTAGAATTGCATTCAGATTAGAGACGGCCTTCAAGGTCTAAGAAATTAGCATATGAGCCTACCTAGGTTTAGCTTTCAACTAAGAATACTAAGAGAACAAAGCAAAATGGGTGATAAAAAAATTGGAAAGTTGTTTAAAATTACATGAACGTTTATTTTGGATTTGACTGTCCCTTTAAGCAAGTTATCTTCAGTGCTGAAATATTTAAAGGGAGAGAAATGTTAACATTGAAATGTACATGAATGCATTTCAGTTTTAAATATAACCATTTTTGCAATATACTTCCACTAGCAAAAATGCTTTTAGTAAAAGTTATTACTGTTTCAGTGGCATACTCACATATGCTAGACTAGAGGATAAAGATTCAAACACCATGCCTGCTCAGAGAGTTGACACTGGTGTGTATTGCATCAGTAAAGACTTAATTTGTTCAAAAAGATGAAAGGATCGGAGAGCTTGTAAGGATAAAAATAATTATTTAATAACTTCGATAAAAAATGTTACATGGAGAATTGGAACAGAAAGCAGGTGAGCGAAAACACAAATGACTTATGCGTTTCGGCTGAGCGCTGTAGCTGAGCCTACAGTGCTATGTTTGAGACAAACTTAAAAAGGCAATACTTGCATATCATTGGGTAAAAACAAAAAAACGCTCATCAAGCTAGTAGGCAGTAAACGGCACATAAATCACAGGCTACACAGGTGAAATGAAAACTTGCATTGCAGACAACATGATCACACAATAGATACAATGTACAATGTAGATACAAATTATTAGGAGTTGTATACAAAAGGTAATAAAAACCATATTCAAGATGTTTGATAATAGTACTTAAGACAATATACATTAAATTTATGTACTAAAGGATAAAGCAGGAATTGAAGGGCTTATAATAGTATGGATATGGGAAACAAACACCTCAAATATATTAAAATATTATATTATTATATTATATCAATAATATGAGTCAAAGTAAAAAATATATAGAGTGGTTGATTAAAATATAATTTAAAGGTAACCGGTAACCCATATGCATACGAGAAAAAAACTGAAATGAAGCATAGAAAGCAAAGGGCATATACATCATTCCCAAAAATTAATCAAGTCATATTTGGAATTTAATTCATTCAGAATCCTAGTTCTCAATTTGAAAATCCAAAACATTTCACGTTTTGCCAGAAGTAAATCTATATCACCTCCTTGTTTTTGGGGTTTCACCTTTTCAATAGCACACCATTTAAATGTGTCCAATTTGGAATTGTGCTTTGTGGTAAAATGTCGGACTAGTGAAGTGGATAAACAGCCCATAGAAATAGTGGAGAGGTGTTCCCTAATTCTGGAGTTTATGTCTCTACTAGTGAGACCTACGTATTGGATATCACATTGGGTGCAATTAATTAAGTATATCACTCCAAAAGAGGGACAGTTCATACATCACTTGATATCATAGGTGGCCCCACTCACAACAGATTTAAACATTAGTTAGAAAATGGGAAATGGTATTTAAAAGTAACGCTCGGTCTGTACAATGCAGAGCAATGCAAAGTGTGTTAAAAATGGCTGCTTTAGCTTTTTTTTTTTTTAACAAGATCAGCACCGTGTGCACTTGCATTGCAACAATCTGCCACAAACTGGTAGGTATGCTCTGTTTACATCAATCTAGCTACTGCCTGGTTTACCTACCAATTCATTTCTCCGTAAGCTCTGAGATCAGCACTCTGTGTTTATGTGAGGCGTTGATTTCAGCATTATAGGGATAAAAAGGTCAAAAAGGAAATGTGCATAGGGGCATTTCAATTTGAAATATAAACATTTTTTTGCCATATACTTCCATTAGCAAAAATGTTGTAATAAAAGTTATTACTGTTTTAATGTGGCAAACGCACATATCCTGTGAGAGCACGTGCACCAGTATCTAAACACTTCGGGGTAGATTTAACAAATGTCGGGCAGACATGATTCGCTATAGAGAACCATGTCCGCCCAACATCGCTAAATACAGACAGCATACACTATTGTCATTTAACATTGCACAATAATTTCTAGTGAAATGCTTGTGCAATGCCTCCTCCTGCACATTTGCGGCCAATCGGCCACTAGCAGGGGGTATCAATCATCTGGTGAACTCCTTGTGCAATGATAAATGCCGACAGCGTATGCTGTCAGCATTCAGCGATGCCTGTCGGAACATGATACGTTACAGCGTATCATGTCGGACAGACATTGGTAAATGTGTTTGAATACTAGTGCACAAGCCTTCACAGGATATGTGCATATGCTGCCGAAAAACAGTAATACCATTTACTAGAAGCATTTTTCGACTGGAAACATATTGCAAAAAAGGCTTATATTTCAAATTTAAATGCACCTGGGCACATTTAATTTTTGACCTTTCTATCCCTTTAACAAAGGAGTCTTTAATGCTTAGTGTCAACATGTGGTACAGTGGTATGCTGGGGCATACTATTTGCCTTTATGTCCCTTATTTTCCTATTTAAAAGTTGATACACCAATGAAATGCTAAAGTTTTTAGAAAAGGCATACAGGGTATGTCAAAGAGAAGGTAATGGACCAGATAATTGTTGATGTAGACAAGAGAGTAAAGAAGGAAGATATTATTAATAAGAACAAAAGCTAGAAGAAAGTTAAAGGGACAGTAAATGTAATAATTAGTTGAACATTATTGTGCTCTGCACTGCATGAGGGTGTCTGCTTAAGTGTAATGTAACTCTTCTCTTCTGTGCAGCTGATACCCTCATCCAGCGTTGGAGTTCTCTACCTAATAGTGAATGGTGCTGTGAATATTGCCAAACAGCTTAGCGGCGTTCTTTCATGAAAAGCTGCTTCTATTGAGAGGCCGGCTATTACGGGGGAATGGTGGTGGTTTCATGGGCCATAGCTCAGTAAATAATCAAGTCTACAAAAGTGAGTGTCCAATATGCATCTTCTGTTGTGCAGATACTGCACAATAACAATAAAATAATAATTACATTTATGCTCCCTTTAAGGAAAACAAAAAGGATGGGCAGAACAATAAAAAGGGAAAGTATAAAAGGATATATAATGATAGTGGGGACTACAAAAGAGTTATAGTCAAAATCCAGAAGAAGGTTGGAAGCATATTGGGTTTTAAACAATGATCGCTGGGGTGTTTGTTGATGTCAGGAATGGAGTCTGAAGGGGGTAATACTTGAAAAGAAGGAGAGGCTACGGTAAATACTTAGATATAGGAATCCACAAGGCCTCCAATAGGTAATTATACACTTGTTGACAACCATATTATGAGAAGACGTTATAGGTTATTAAAACAGACATGCAATTATAATAATGGAATAGAGAGAATGAAATGCTGAAGGAGATTAGTGTAAAATGCTGATGAAAATGTCAACACTCAGTGACTATCACAGACAAAACAACAGAGCTTGTGGTATTATTTTATTTCCCACAAAATGTAGGACTTTACCCACTCCCTGAGTACTGTTACACTTGGATTTTAGAGATCATTTTTAAATAGTTAAAAATTCCTAGAATGTTAGTAAAATCAATAGCTAGTTTAAAGAACACAATACACCATCTAGCATATGGCCATCAGCACTCTTTAAATGAGAACATTATGTGCAGCTTTCATTTTGCTGCTAATCAGATCATTTTCTTGCGTTGTGAAAAAAATGTGCTAATCTTGAAGTTTATAAAAGATTACCATAACTATTCATGCAAATGGATGCTGCAAAATTATTGCTATTGTGAACAAATAGTGCCCAACAGCTGCATACATTTGCAAATGCTTTAGGGGAAGTGGTATGGAGAACGTATAGATTATACACAAGGCTTTTGGCAATGAGAGTTAAAATGTGTAAAAAGACTTGCCTATTGATTGTTATCTTCCATCAAACTTTATGTTTCTTTAACTTGGGGCAAAAGTTTAAAATGCAGGAATATGAAACATTTTTTTGATTTAGTTCAGAAAACGACTGATTTCATATAAGCAATATCATGTAATGATACAGCATTGTAAAGGTCTTGTAATCTTCGATAAAAAAGTTAAAAAAAAAATAGAATACATTATTGGCAGAATTTACTTTAGCACTCAAACATAAAAAGCATGGAGATTCCTGTCTTATAATGTTACCTTAACCCTTTGAGTGCTAAGCACTTTCCCACCTGGGTGCTAAGCTTTTTTAAAGTGAAGGTCAATGTTGATGAATTAGTGCCCGGTTTTTAATAATCCTATTAAAAACAAGGGCACTTTAATTCATCAAATTTGACATTTCACTTGTTTTCTTCAAAAACTTACCTTTTAATCCTGGCAGCCGATCCAGCACTTCTTCCATCCGTTGCAAGCCGTCTTCGTGGGTCCAAAATGATGAATCCAGCTTCCTCCAATCACGCGTTGCATCAGGCCAAGATTCCCCCGGGGGGAAGCCGTGATTGGAGGAAGCCAGATTCGTCATTCCTGATGTCTGCAGAGGCTTCCGACGGCCGTGGGAATCGCTGGACTGGCTGCAAGAATAAAAAGGTAGGTTTTTAATAATCATATAAAATTGACATTTTACTCTTTTTCTTCAAAAACTTACCTTTTTATTCTTGCAGCCAGTCCAGCGATTCCCACGGCCGTCGGAAGCCTCTGCAGACATCAGGAATGACGAATCTGGCTTCCTCCAATCACGGCGTTGCATCAGGCCAAGATTCCCCCTGCAAGAATAAAAAGGTAAGTTTTTGAAGAAAAAGAGTAAAATGTCAATTTTATATGATTATTAAAAACCGGGCACTAATTCATCAAAATTGACCTTCACTTTAAGTTTTTTATATATATATTTTTTTTAATTTTTTTTTTAACTTCCCCACTGTTGGAAATGATAGGGAATTACCTTTCCAACGGTGGGTCTTGGAGGTCTGTAGCTGCTTAGATGCCTGAGATACAGGCTTCTAAGCAGCATGCCCCCTGCTCCTATACTTAACATTGTTAAGTATAAATAAAGTTGCGCAGTGACGTCATCACGTCATTGCACGTGGCGTCACCGCGCATAACATGAAGCCCCGGCGATGCCTGTCACTATGCAGGCCCGATCGCCAGGGTAGGAGTGGGTGGGAGCCCCCAGATCTCCCTCAAGGTGGAAGAGTGTTAGTGACGGCTCTGAGCCGTCTTTAGCACCAAAGTGGGAAACTGACAGCTCAGAGCCGTCAATAGCACTCAAGGGGTTAAAGTTAATTTGCAACTTTGAGTTTTCATTTTTATGTGTTATCATTTTCTTTTGTTAATCCTGATATATAATTAAACATTATCTTCAAAATGTAATCAACTAATTTAAGCCAGGTATTTTTTTTTAAAGTTATATAGCATACAGAAGTGCAAAAAATAGTTTTCGTTATTCATTTTGGAAGCCAATAATAAATTGAAACTATTTTTTTTTTTAAATTTGGCTATTAACTAAATGTATTTTGTTCACTAACTAAATAAAAGAAAACAAAATAAATGAATGAATTATCAATAATTAGTTTATTTAGGGCCATATTACAAGTGGAACGCTAATTAACGCTCCTGCTGGAGCGTTAACTGCGCCAGAAGTAAGCTTTTTGCACTCATCGAGTTGCGATTGTATTATGATTTGAAAGTAAACTGTTATCGGTCATGTGCTAACCGGACAAGCGCAAATAGAGTGTGTGTTCACATATTCTCCCATAAAAGCCAATCGACAATTCTCCCATAAAAGCCAATCGACAAAAAAAAAAAAGTGACTGATGATATATCTGTTAAAGAGACTATTGGTGTGATGGTAGATGGGATTGCTGGATTCCGCTGTTAGAAAGTTGATTGTGAAAATGGATGGGAGGGTAGTTATCAACGTGTCAACTTTCCTGCCTTCGCCGGCCCAATACGCCCGCCTAAGCTCGCCTCACATCGCCGCCGCGGACCTGAAAAAATTCGCCTAAGTTATCATGTAAAGCTGTCAAAAAGCCGCGGGGCAATGAGCAGCGGACTGTGAGAGTTATCACTCATCCGATCTCGCTGCTCTTCGGCTGTTTGACAGCTTTCTTGCTAGCCTGTCACTAAGCACCCACACTAAACTACACTGTTCTACCCCCTATACCGGCGCCCCCGGAGCCCCCCGCAACTAAATAAAGTTACTAACCCCTAAACTGCCACTCCTAGACCCCGCCGCAAGTCTTATAAATGTATTAACCCCTAAACCGCCGCTCCCGGACACCGCTGCCACCTACATTATACCTAGAAACCCCTATCCTGCCCCCCCTATACCGTCGCCCTCTATAATAAAGTTATTAACCCCTATCCTGCTGATCCCGCACCTCGCCGCAAATAAATAAATAGTTTAACCCCTAAACCGCCGCTCCCTGAACCCGTTGCAACCTATATTAAATTTATTAACCCCTATCCTGCCCCCCCTACACCGTCGCCACCCATAATACATTTATTAACCCCTATCCTGCCCCCCACTACACCGCCGCCACTGTAATAAAATTATTAACCCCTAAACCTAAGTCTAACACTAACCCTAACACCCCCCCTAACTTAAATATTAATTAAATAAATCTAAATAATATTTCTATTATTAATTAAGTTAATCCTATTTAAAACTAAATACTTACCTATAAAATAAACCCTAATATAGCTACAATATAAATAATAATTATATTGTAGCTATCTTAGGATTTATTTTTATTTTACAGGTACCTTTCAATTTATTTTAACTAGGTACAATAGCTATTAAATAGTTATTAACTATTTAATAGCTTACCTAGCTAAAATAAAGAGAAATGCACCTGTAAACTAAAAACTAACCTAAGTTACAATTACACCTAACACTACACTATACTTTAATACATTATTCCTATTTAAAACTAAATACTTACCTGTAAAATAAACCCTAAGATAGCTACAATATAATTAATAATTACATCGTAGCTATCTTAGGATTTATATTTATTTTACAGGTAACTTTGTATTTATTTTAGCTAGTTAGAATAGTTATTAAATAGTTATTAACTATTTAATAACTATCTAGCTAAAAGAAATACAAAATTACTTGTAAAATAAATCCTAACCTAAGTTACAATTAAACCTAACACTACACTATCATTAAATAAATGAAATAAATTAACTACAAATAACTACAATTAAATTCAATTAAATAAACTAACTAAAGTACAAAAAATAAAAAAAGCTAAGTTACAAAAAATAAAAAAATAAGTTACAAACATATTAAAAATATTACAACAATTTTAAGCTAATTACACCTAATCTAAGCCCCCTAATAAAATAACAAACCCCCCCAAAATAAAAAAATGCCCTACCCTATTCTACATTTAAAAAGTTCTAAGTTCTTTTACCTTACCAGCCCTTAAAAGGGCCTTTTGTGGGTGCATGCCCCAAAGAATTCAGCTCTTTTGCCTGTAAAAGAAAAATACAACCCCCCCAACATTAAAACCCACCACCCACATACCCCTAATCTAACCCAAACCCCCCTTAAAATAACCTAACACTAATCCCCTGAAGATCATCCTACCTTGAGTAGTCTTCACTCAACCGAGCAGCGATGGAACCGAAGAGGACATCCGGAGCGGCAGAAGTGATCATCCAAGGGGCGCTGAAGAAATCTTCCATCCGATGAAGTGATCCTCCAAGCGGCGCTGAAGAAATCTTCCATCCGGGCGAGGTCATCTTCCAAGAGGCGCTGAAGAAGTCTTGTATCCGGGCGAGGTCATCTTCCAAGCCGGGTCTTGAATCTTCATCCCGCCGACGCGGAACATCCTTCTTTCCCGACGGACTACCGACGAATGAAGGCTCCTTTAAGGGACATCATCCAAGATGGGGTCCCTACAATTCCGATTGGCTGATAGGTAGGAAAAATCTGATTGGCTGATTGAATCAGCCAATCAGATTCAAGTTCAATCCGATTGGCTGATCCAGTCAGCCAATCAGATTGAGCTTGCATTCTATTGGCTGTTCCGATCAGCCAATAGAATGCGAGCTCAATCTGATTGGCTGACTAGATCAGCCAATCGGATTGAACTTGAATCTGATTGGCTGATTCAATCAGCCAATCAGATTTTTCCTACCTTAATTCCGATTGGCTGATAGAATCCTATCACCCAATCGGAATTGAAGGGACGCCATCTTGGATGACGTCCCTTAAAGGAGCCTTCATTCGTCAGTAGTCAGTCGGGAAAGAAGGTTGTTCCGCGTTGGCGGGATGAAGATTCAAGACCCGGCTTGGAAGATGACCTCGCCCGGATAGAAGACTTCTTCAGCACCTCTTGGAAGATGACCTCGCCCGGATGGAAGATTTCTTCAGCGCCGCTTGGAGGATCACTTCATCGGATGGAAGATTTCTTCAGCGCCCCTTGGATGATCACTTCTGCCGCTCCGGATGTCCTCTTCGGTTCCATCGCTGCTCGGTTGAGTGAAGATGACTCAAGGTAGGATGATCTTCAGGGGATTAGTGTTAGGTTATTTTAAGGGGGGTTTGGGTTAGATTAGGGGTATGTGGGTGGTGGGTTTTAATGTTGGGGGGGGGGTTGTATTTTTCTTTTACAGGCAAAAGAGCTGAATTCTTTGGGGCCTGCCCCCACAAAAGGCCCTTTTAAGGGCTGGTAAGGTAAAAGAGCTTTGAACTTTTTTAATGTAGAATAGGGTAGGGCATTTTTTTATTTTGGGGGGTTTGTTATTTTATTAGGGGGCTTAGATTAGGTGTAATTAGCTTAAAATTGTTGTAATATTTTAAAAATGTTTGTAACCTATTTTTTTTTTTTTGTAACTTAGCTTTTTTATTTTTTGTACTTTAGTTAGTTTATTTAATTGAATTTAATTGTAGTTATTTGTAGTTAATTTATTTAATTTATTTAATGATAGTGTAGTGTTAGGTTTAATTGTAACTTAGGTTAGGATTTATTTTACAGGTAATTTTGTATTTCTTTTAGCTAGATAGTTATTAAATAGTTAATAACTATTTAATAACTATTCTAACTAGCTAAAATAAATACAAAGTTACCTGTAAAATAAATATAAATCCTAACGGCTAGATTTGGAGTTTTGTCGGTAAGGACCCGCGTAGCTAACGCCGGCTTTTTTCTGGCCGCACCACAAAAATAACTGTGGTATTGAGAGTCCACATAAAGGCTGCGTTAGGCTCCAAAAAAGAAGCGTAGAGCATTTTTAACGCAACTTCAACTCTCGATACCAGAGTTGCTTACGGACGCGGCCAGCCTAAAAAACGTGCTCGTGCACGATTCCCCCATAGGAAACAATGGGGCTGTTTGAGCTGAAAAAAAACCTAACACCTGCAAAAAAGCCGCGTTCAGCTCTTAACGCAGCCCCATTGTTTGCTATGCGGAAACACTTCCTACGTCTGCACCTAACACTCTAACATGTACCCCGAGTCTAAACACCCCTAACCTTACACTTATTAACCCCTAATCTGCCGCACCCGCTATCACTGACCCCTGCATATTATTATTAACCCCTAATCTGCCGCTCCGTAAACCGCCGCTACCTACATTATCCCTATGTACCCCTAATCTGCTGCCCCTAACACCGCCGACCCCTATATTATATTTATTAACCCCTAATCTGCCCCCCACAACGTCGCCTCCACCTGCCTACACTTATTAACCCCTAATCTGCCGACCGGACCTGAGCGCTACTATAATAAAGTTATTAACCCCTAATCCGCCTCACTAACCCTATAATAAATAGTATTAACCCCTAATCTGCCCTCCCTAACATCGCCGACACCAAACTTCAATTATTAACCCCTAATCTGCCGACCGGAGCACACCGCTATTCTAATAAATGTATTAACCCCTAAAGCTAAGTCTAACCCTAACACTAACACCCCCCTAACTTAAATATAATTTTAATCTAACGAAATGAATTAACTCTTATTAAATAAATTATTCCTATTTAAAGCTAAATACTTACCTGTAAAATAAATCCTAATATAGCTACAATATAAATTATAATTACATTGTAGCTATTTTAGGATTAATATTTATTTTACAGGTAACTTTGTATTTATTTTAACCAGGTACAATAGCTATTAAATAGTTAAGAACTATTTAATAGTTACCTAGTTAAAATAATTACAACATTACCTGTAAAATAAATCCTAACCTAAGTTACAATTAAACCTAACACTATACTATCATTAAATTAATTAAATTAAATAACTATAATTACCTACAATTAAACCTAAAACTACACTATCAATAAATTAATTAAATACAATATCTACAAATAACTACGTATCAAGCCACCGGATGATGGATCACCAGCCCCCGCTTGGGTTGGATGAAGATTTTGGAGCCAGGACGGATCAGTGATACCTGGTGAGGTGAAGACAAGGTAGGATGATCTTCAGGGGCTTAGTGTTAGGTTTATTTAAGGGGGGTTTGGGTTAGATTAGGGGTATGTGGGTGGTGGGTTGTAATGTTGGGGGGGGGGTATTGTATGTTTTTTTTTACAGGCAAAAGAGCTGAACTTCTTGGGGCATGCCCTGCAAAGGGCCCTGTTCAGGGCTGGTAAGGTAAAAGAGCTTTGAACTTTAGTAATTTAGAATAGGGTAGGGCATTTTTTATTTTGGGGGTCTTTGTTATTTTATTAGGGGGCTTAGAGTAGGTGTAATTAGTTTAAAATTGTTGTAATATTTTTCTTATGTTTGTAGATATTTTTTTATTTTTTGTAACTTAGTTATTTTTTATTTTTTGTACTTTAGTTAGTTTATTTCATTGTAGTTATTTCTAGATATTGTATTTAATTAATGTATTGATAGTGTAGTGTTAGGTTTAATTGTAGGTAATTATAGGTATTTTATTTAATTAATTTAATGATAGTATAGTGTTAGGTTTAATTGTAACTTAGGTTAGGATTTATTTTACAGGTAATTTTGTAATTATTTTAACTATGTAGCTATTAAATAGTTCTTAACTATTTAATAGCTATTGTACATGGTTAAAATAATTACAAAGTTGCCTGTAAAATAAATATTAATCCTAAAATAGCTACAATGTAATTATAATTTATATTGTAGCTATATTAGGATTTATTTTACAGGTAAGTATTTATCTTTAAATAGGAATAATTTATTTAATAAGAGTTAATTTATTTTGTTAGATTAAAATTATATTTAATTTAGGGGGGTGTTAGTGTTAGGGTTAGACTTAGCTTTAGGGGTTAATACATTTATTAGAATAGCGGTGAGCTCCGGTCGGCAGATTAGGGGTTAATAATTGAAGTTAGGTGTCGGCGATGTTAGGGAGGGCAGATTAGGGGTTAATACTATTTATTATAGGGTTAGTGAGGCAGATTAGGGGTTAATAACTTTATTATAGTAGCGGTGCGGTCCGCTCGGCATATTAGGGGTTAATAAGTGTAGGCAGGTAGAGGCGACGTTGAGGGGGGCAGATTAGGGGTTAATAAATATAATATAGGGGTCGGCGGTGTTAGGGGCAGCAGATTAGGGGTACAAAGCTATAATGTAGGTGGCGGCGCTTTGCGGTCGGCAGATTAGGGGTTAATTATTGTAGGTAACTGGCGGCGACGTTGTGGGGGGCAGATTAGGGGTTAATAAATATAATACAGGGGTCGGCGGTGTTAGGGGCAGCAGATTAGGGGTACATAAGTATAACGTAGGTGGCGGTCGGCAGATTAGGGGTTAAAAAAATTTAATCGAGTGGCGGCGATGTGGGGGGACCTCGGTTTAGGGGTACATAGGTAGTTTATGGGTGTTAGTGTACTTTAGAGTACAGTAGTTAAGAGCTTTATGAACCGGCGTTAGCCCAGAAAGCTCTTAACTACTGACTTTTTTCTGCGGCTGGAGTTTTGTCGTTAGAATTCTTTATGCTCACTTCAGACACGACTCTAAATACCGGAGTTAGAAAAATCCCATTGAAAAGATAGGATACGCAATTGACGTAAGGGGATCTGCGGTATGGAAAAGTCGCGGCTGAAAAGTGAGCGTTAGACCCTTTTTTGAGTGACTCCAAATACCGGAGTTAGCCTAAAACTAGCGTTAGGAGCCTCTAACGCTGGTTTTCACGGCTACCGCCAAACTCCAAATCTAGGCCTATGATAGCTACAATGTAATTATTAATTATATTGTAGCTATCTTAGGGTTTATTTTACAGGTAAGTATTTAGTTTTAAATAGGAATAATTTATTTAAGTATAGTGTAGTGTTAGGTGTAATTGTAACTTAGGTTAGTTTTTAGTTTACAGGTGCATTTCTCTTTATTTTAGCTAGGTAAGCTATTAAATAGTTAATAACTATTTAATAGCTATTGTACCTAGTTAAAATAAATTGAAAGGTACCTGTAAAATAAAAATAAATCATAAGATAGCTACAATATAATTATTATTTATATTGTAGCTATATTAGGGTTTATTTTAAAGGTAAGTATTTAGTTTTAAATAGGATTAATTTAGTTCATAATAGAAATATTATTTAGATTTATTTAATTAATATTTAAGTTAGGGGGGTGTTAGGGTTAGGGTTAGACTTAGGTTTAGTGGTTAATAATTTTATTACAGTGGCGGCGGTGTAGTGGGGGCAGGATAGGGGTTAATAAATATTTTATAGGTGGCGACGGTGTAGGGGGGGCAGATTAGGGGTTAATAAATTTAATATAGGTTGCGGCAGAGTCATGGAGCGGCAGTTTAGGGGTTAAACTATTTATTTATTTGCGGCAGGATAGGGGTTAATAACTTTATTATAGAGGGCGGCGGTATAGGGGGGGCAGGATAGGGGTTACTAGGTATAATGTAGGTGGCGGTGGGCTCCGGGAGCGGCGGTTTAGGGGTTAATATGTATAGAGAAGCTTGCGGTGGGCTCTGTGAGCGGCGGTTTAGGGGTTAATCATTTTATTTAGTTGCGGCGGTGTAGGGGGACAGATTAGGGGTGTTTAGACTCGGGGTACATGTTAGGGTGTTAGGTGTAGACAGCTCCCATATGAATGAATGGGATGTCTGTCAGCAGCGAACTTGTACTTTCGCTATGGTCAGACTCCCATTGATTCCTATGGGATCCGCCGCCTCCAGGGTGGCGGTTTGAAAACCAGGTACGCTGGGCCGTAAAAGTGCTGAGCGTATCTGCTAGTTTTTTGATAACTAGCAAAAGTAGTCAGATTGTGCCGCACTTGTGTGCGGAACATCTGTAGTGACATAAGAATCGATCTGTGTCGGACTGAGTCCGGCGGATCAAAGTTTACGTCACAAAATTCTACTTTTGACAGTCTCTAGCCTTTGATAACTAAGGCGAATCAGCCTCGCCACAAATACGCTGCGGAATTCCAGCGTATTTGAGGTTGACGGCTTGATAACTACCCCCATGGACGGAAAGTCAGTGTGTGTTTATCAGGGAGAAACAAAATGCAGACTGACAGTGATAGAAGTCCTGGACACATCAGGGAATATGTCAGACAGGGAGACAGACAAAAAGCTGGCCCAGTAGACAGACGTATTAACAAAAATGCTGTTACAACCCTCAAAAAAATAACTCTGTAAGACAACATCAAAAACTTACCAGAATGTTGAAAATATAGAAATTTCTTTATACAAGAAAATAATGCAGTGCACGTTTGATAGAGATCCTGATAACCATGAAGATTCTGATTTCAGTAGCGATGGACCTCCATTCAAAATGTACTTCATTAAGTTGGAGGAGAAGATCCAACAAAGTATCTCTAAATAGGCTGTCATGAAGATTCAACACTGAGTATGCGGCTTCCTTTGCACCTGGTAATTACAATAAAAACTTTTTATCAGGCTCACCAGAAACAGCCGTTATGAAGCAGCGGTCTAAAGACCGCTGCTCCATAACTGGTCCGCTGCCTCTGAGGCTGCGGTCTGCAACCCACCTGATACTATCCTATCAGGCTGATTGATACCCCCTGCTAGCGGCCGATTGGCCGCAAATCTGCAGGGGTGGGCATTGCACAAGCAGTTTTAGTGAACTGCTTGGGCAATGTTAAATGCTGACAGTGTATGCTGTCGGCATTTAGCGATGTCTGTCGGACATTATGCGCTAGAGCGTATCATGTCGGACAGACATTGATAAATCGGCCCCCAAGTCTCCTCACATTCATAACTTTCAGCAAAGGTGAAGCATTAATTTTCATGTCTGTGTTTAACACATCAAACTATTGAATATTTAAATAGGGACAGGGGAAGTAGAAGCCAAAACACGTGTTTACATTTACACAATTTCCTAGCTGAATTAACAAGGTAATTACTCAAATATACATTACAGGCATAATCATCATTAACTGATGCTTCATGGATACTAATCTGTACTAACACTTCACATACAATACTAATCAAATACAGAAACCTCTACACTAAATAAATACTTACTTATGATAGTCCATGAAAGCAAATGCAAAATGTGGCCATGATGAAATGCTATTGAAGAAAAACTACAAATATGAATATTGTTACAATGGTCCAGATTTGAAATATTTCCATTCTTGGGCTGAAAAGCAGCCACATCAGGAACAGAACTTAAATCTGGATTGTTAGTAGTCCTTGAGGATTGTTGCTGAAAACTTAATATTCCATTGCTTATTCAGTATACATCCCCATACATGTTTTCTGCAATCTTGCTATGTATATGCAATCAATGGTTTGTATGTTTATTTCTATTTAGCATATCATGTCCATTTAAAGTCCACTAAAGTAAAAATTAAAGTTTTATGATTCAGTTAGAACATGATTTTATTTTTATTTTTTAAAAAGGTTGCCACTGTTTTTTTTTTAAAAAAGGTTGCCATTTACTTTGATAGTCAAATTGTGCAGTCTTTGTATATCTACACTTCCTGAGGAAAGAGGTCATAGTATATACATAAATTATTGTGTGATTGGCTGATAGATATCACATGCTACAGGGACTATAAATCTAAAGAAAGTTTAAAATGAGTCAGAAAATAAACGATCATCTAAAATCCAAAGTGTTATTGCATTGCCTTTTGTTATGCATCTGTTGATTATATAATTGTACAGTATACATTTACAGTATTAAATGGTTCTTTAATTGAAGCCATGATGTACCCCTCTCCTGTTGAATACATTAGTATTATTGCGTACAAATATGTTTCTAAAATGTCAGAAACTTACATTGCATGCCAAATGCTATGTACTCAACTAGATGTATTGAAAGTAAACAGAGAGAGAGAGTCCAGCCCAGAAAATTCATATCACCAAATATATAGAGGCCCATTTATCAAGCTCCGTATGGAGCTTGTGGGCCCGTGTTTCTGGCGAGTCTTCAGACTCGCCAGAAACAGCAGTTATGAAGCAGCAGTCTAAAGACCGCTGCTCCATAACCCTGTCCGCCTGCTCTGAGCAGGGGGATAGGAATCGCCACAATTTAACCCGATCGAGTACAATCGGGTTGATTGACACCTTCCTGAGCAGCTCACAAGAGCTATTGGTGCAATGCTGAATATGGAGAGCGTATTGCTCTCCGCATTCAGCGAGGTCTTGCGGACCTGATCCGCACTGTCGGATCAGGTCCGCAAGACCTTTGAAAAATAGGCCTCATTGTCTCAGTCTTCAGAGTGGGTTTTAGGCACTCAGCTCCACCTCTCCCTCGATCTGACTCCACACTGTTTCCTAGTTGTGTTCCAACACAGTAAAATCTAAAATAGCAATCATTCTGAACATTTTCCAATCTTCTTAAAGGGATATTAAACCCAAATGTTTTCTTTCATGATTCAGATAGAGCATGCAATTTTAAGCAACTTTCTAATTTATTCCTACTATCCATTTTTCTTTGTTGTCTTGCTTTCTTTTTTAAAAAAGTAGGAATGTAAAGCTTAGGAGCCGGCCCATTTTAGGTTCAGCACCCTGGATAGTGCTTGCTTATTGGTGGCTACAATTAGCAAACCAATAAGCAAGCGTAACTCAGGTTCTCAACCAAAAATGGGCCGTCTCTTAAGCTTTACATTCCTGCTTTTTAAATAAAGATAGCAAGAGAACAAAAAAATTGCTAATAGGAGTAAAATAGAAAGTTGCTTAAAATTGCATGTTCTGTCTGAATCATTAAAGAAAAAAATTGTGTTTAGTGTCCCTTTAACATGGATTTCATTATCTCATAGAGGCAAAACTAGGTGCTTTTTGTCTTCCCGTCTCTCCCACTCAAGATGTAGATTAATATTTCAGTTATGCATGTATGTGTGCCTTCTGCTGATGTTTCAGCATAATAATAACCAATATATCCATGTTTGTGAGGTGAGGTCTGAATATTGATTGATCCCTTTCATTAGCGTGCGATACAGCTAATAGACAATATGAGGCCTATCTATCAAAGTGTCAACCGCAAATACGCCGGAATTTCGCATCGTAATTGTTGTGAGATTGATCCAACCTAGTTATCAAAGCCTACAGACCGGCAAATGTTGAAATTTGTGACGTAACATACGAACCCGCAATGTCAATCCGATGCAGATCGATGCTTACGTCATTGTAGATGTTCCGAATACACATTCGGCTCTATCTGACACTTTTTCAAACTTTTAACAGGTACGCTCGTGGCTATTCCGACCCATAGTACCTGGTTTTCAATCTGCCACCCTGGAGGTCGCAGATGCCATAGAAATCAATGGGAGTCTGAAAGCAGCGAAAGCTTATGTTCGATGCTGCAAGACAAAGAAATATAACCCATTGATTTCTATGGTAGAAAACAAGTAACGTTTACACCTAACATGTTAACATAAACCCTGAGTCTAAACACCCCTAATCTGCCGCCCCGACATCGCCGCAACCTAAATAAAATGTATTAACCCCTATTCCGCCGCTCCCCGCCACACACCACCACTAAATAAATGTGTTAACCCCTAAACCTCTGGCCTCCCATATCACCAACACTAACTAAACCTATCAACCCCTAAACCGTCAGTTCCCCACATCTCCATAAACTAAATTAAGCTATTAAGCCCTAAACCTAACAACCCCCTAACTTTAAATTAAAATTACAACATCCCTATCTTAATATAAATTAAAACTTACCTGTAGAATTAAAATAAACTATTTTAAACTATTAATTAACCTACCCTAACTATTATACTACAATTAAATTAAACTATCAATTAAATAAACTAAATTACATATTAAAGAAACCTAACCCTACTAAAATTATTTAAATATGCAATTAAGCATTATTAAAAGTACTAAATTACAGAAAAAAACAAACACTAAGTTACAAAAAATAACAAACACTAAATTAAGAAAAATAAAACAAGTTATCAAAAATAAAAACAAATTACATCTAATCTAATAGCCCTATCAAAATAAAAAAGCCCCCCTAAAATAAAAAAAAACCTAGCCTACAATAAACTACAAATGGCCCTTAAAAGGGCCTTTGTGGGGAATTGCCCCAAAGATAACAGCTCTTTTACATTGCAAAAAAATACAACCCCCCCAACAGTTAAACCCACCACCCAACCAACCAATCCCCCAAATAAAAAACTAGCGGCTAGATTTAGAGTTTTGTCGGTAACGACCCGAAAAGCTAACGCTGGCTTTTTTCTGGCCGCACCATAAAAATAACTCTGGTATTGAGAGTCCACATAAAGGCTGCGTTAGGCTCCAAAAAAGGAGCGTAGAGCATATTTAACGCAGCTTCAACTCTCGATACCAGAGTTGCTTACGGACGCGGCCAGCCTCAAAAACGTGCTCGTGCACGATTCCCCCATAGGAAACAATGGGGCTGTTTGAGCTGAAAAAAAAACGCGTTCAGCTCCTAACGCAGCCCCATTGTTTGCTATGCGGAAACACTTTCTACGTCTGCACCTAACACTCTAACATGTACCCCGAGTCTAAACACCCCTAGCCTTACACTTATTAACCCCTAATCTGCAGCCCCCGCTATCGCTGACCCCTGCATATTATTATTAACCCCTAATCTGCCGCTCCGTAAACCGCCGCTACTTACATTATCCCTATGTACCCCTAATCTGCTGCCCCTAACATCGCCGACCCCTATATTATATTTATTAACCCCTAATCTGCCCCCCACAACGTCGCCTACACTTATTAACCCCTAATCTGCCGAGCGGACCTGAGCGCTACTATAATAAAGTTATTAACCCCTAATCCACCTCACTAACCCTATAATAAATAGTATTAACCCCTAATCTGCCCTCCCTAACATCGCCGACACCTAACTTCAATTATTAACCCCTAATCTGCCGACTGGAGCTCACCGCTATTCTAATAAATGTATTAACCCCTAAAGCTAAGTCTAACCCTAACACTAACACCCCCCTAAATTAAATATAATTTACATCTAGCGAAATTAATTATCTCTTATTAAATAAATTATTCCTATTTAAAGCTAAATACTTACCTGTAAAATAAATCCTAATATAGCTACACTATAAATTATAATTATATTATAGCTATTTTAGGATTAATATTTATTTTACAGGTAACTTTGTAATTATTTTAACCAGGTACAATAGCTATTAAATAGTTAAGAACTATTTAATAGTTACCTAGTTAAAATAATAACAAAATTACCTGTAAAATAAATCCTAACCTAAGTTACAATTAAACCTAACACTACACTATCATTAAATTAATTAAATAAAAACTAAAGTACAAAAAATAAAAAAGAACTAAGTTACAAAAAATAAAAAAATATTTACAAACATAAGGAAAATCTTACAACAATTTTAAACTAATTACACCTACTCTAAGCCCCCTAATAAAATAACAAAGCCCCCCAAAATAAAAAATGCCCTACCCTATTCTAAATTACTAAAGTTCAAAGCTCTTTTACCTTACCAGCCCTGAACAGGGCCCTTTGCGGGGCATGCCCCAAGAAGTTCAGCTCTTTTGCCTGTAAAAAAAAACATACAATACCCCCCCCCCAACATTACAACCCACCACCCACATACCCCTAATCTAACCCAAACCCCCCTTAAATAAACCTAACACTAAGCCCCTGAAGATCATCCTACCTTGTCTTCACCTCACCGGGTATCACACCGATCTGTCCTGGCTCCGATATCTTCATCCAACCCAAGCGGGGGCTAGACATCCACTGAAGAAGTCCAGAAGAGGGTCCAAAGTCTTCATCCTATCCGGGAAGAAGAGTAGATCCGGACCGGCAACCATCATCTTCCAAGCGGCATCTTCTATCTTCATCCGATGAGGACCGGCTCCATCCTGAAGACCTCCACCGCGGACCCATCTTCATCCGGCGACGTCCAACTGAAGAATGACGGTTCCTTTAAGGGACGTCATCCAAGATGGCGTCCCTCGAATTCCGATTGGCTGATAGGATTCTATCAGCCAATCGGAATTAAGGTAGGAATATTCTGATTGGCTGATGGAATCAGCCAATCAGAATCAAGTTCAATCCGATTGGCTGATCCAATCAGCCAATCAGATTGAGCTCGCATTCTATTGGCTGTTCCGATCAGCCAATAGAATGCAAGCTCAATCTGATTGGCTGATTGGATCAGCCAATCGGATTGATCTTGATTCTGATTGGCTGATTCCATCAGCCAATCAGAATATTCCTACCTTAATTCCGATTGGCTGATAGAATCCTATCAGCCAATCGGAATTCGAGGGACGCCATCTTGGATGACGTCCCTTAAAGGAACCGTCATTCTTCAGTTGGACGTCGCCGGATGAAGATGGGTCCGCGGTGGAGGTCTTCAGGATGGAGCCGGTCCTCATCGGATGAAGATAGAAGATGCCGCTTGGAAGATGATGGTTGCCGGTCCGGATCTACTCTTCTTCCCGGATAGGATGAAGACTTTGGAGCCTCTTCTGGACCTCTTCAGCCGCCGGAAGATGGATCGCCAGCCCCCGCTTGGGTTGGATGAAGATTTTGGAGCCAGGACGGATCGGTGAACCTGGTATGGTGAAGACAAGGTAGGATGATCTTCAGGGGCTTAGTGTTAGGTTTATTTAAGGGGGGTTTGGGTTAGATTAGTGGTATGTGGGTGGTGGGTTGTAATGTTGGGGGGGGGTATTGTATGTTTTTTTTTACAGACAAAAGAGCTGAACTTCTTGGGGCATGCCCCGCAAAGGGCCCTGTTCAGGGCTGGTAAGGTAAAAGAGCTTTGAACTTTAGTAATTTAGAATAGGGTAGGGCATTTTTTTATTTTGGGGGGCTTTGTTATTTTATTAGGGGGCTTAGAGTAGGTGTAATTAGTTTAAAATTGTTGTAATATTTTTCTTATGTTTGTAAATATTTTTTTATTTTTTGTAACTTAGTTCTTTTTTATTTTTTGTACTTTAGTTAGTTTATTTCATTGTAGTTATTTGTAGGTATTGTATTTAATTTATTTATTTATAGTGTAGTGTTAGGTTTAATTGTAACTTAGGTTAGAATTTATTTTACAGGTAAATTTGTAATTATTTTAACTATTTTAGCTATTAAATAGTTCTTAACTATTTAATAGCTATTGTACCTGGTTAAAATAAATACAAAGTTACCTGTAAAATAAATATTAATCCTAAAATAGCTATAATATAATTATAATTTATGTTGTAGCTATATTAGGATTTATTTTACAGGTAAGTATTTAGCTTTAAATAGGAATAATTTATTTAATAAGAGTTAATTAATTTCGTTAGATTAAAATTATATTTAACTTAGGGGGGTGTTAGTGTTAGGGTTAGACTTAGCTTTAGGGGTTAATACATTTATTAGAATAGCGGCGAGATTCGGTCGGCAGATTAGGGGTTAATAATTGAAGTTAGGTGTCGGCGATGTTAGGGAGGGCAGGTTAGGGGTTAATAAATATAATATAGGGGTCGGCGGTGTTAGGGGCAGCAGATTAGGGGTACATAGCTATAATGTAGCTGGCGGCTCTTTGCGGTCGGCAGATTAGGGGTTAATTATTGTAGGTAGGTGGCGGCGACGTTGTGGGGGGCAGGTTAGGGGTTAATAAATATAATATAGGGGTCGGCGATGTTAGGGCAGCAGATTAGGGGTACATAGGGATAATGTAGCTGACGGCGGCGTGCGGACGGCAGATTAGGGGTTAATAAGTGTAGGTAGCTGGCGGCGACGTTGTGGGGGGCAGATTAGGGGTTAATAAATATAATATAGGGGTCGGCGGTGTTAGGGGCAGCAGATTAGGGGTACATAAGGATAACGTAGGTGGCGGTCGGCAGATTAGGGGTTAAAAAAAATTAATCGAGTGGCGGTGATGTGGGGGGACCTCGGTTTAGGGGTACATAGGTAGTTTATGGGTGTTAGTGTACTTTAGAGCAGTGTTTTTCAACCAGTGTGCCGTGGCACACTAGTGTGCCGTGAGAGATCCTCAGGTGTGCCACGGCAGACTGACAACAGTGTGACATATTTTTTAAACTTTGCTTGTTTTTTACTCCCAGTGCAGGGGTAGTTTGTAGGAGGCATGGCATAACAGCACAATACATACAGTATGTGTGTGTTTGTGTGTATGTGTATATATATATATATGCCGTATTAGGCTACAATGTGTGATTTTTTTTAAATTTTGGGATGGTGGTGTGCCACAGGATTTTTTAATGTAAAAAAGTGTGCCACGGCAAAAAAAAGGTTAAAAATCACTGCTTTAGAGTACAGTAGTTAAGAGCTTTATGAACCGGCGTTAGCCCAGAAAGCTCTTAACTACTGACTTTTTTCTGCGGCTGGAGTTTTGTCGTTAGAATTCTAACGCTCACTTCAGACACGACTCTAAATACCGGAGTTAGAAAAATCCCATTGAAAAGATAGGATACGCAATTTACGTAAGGGGATCTGCGGTATGGAAAAGTCGCGGCTGAAAAGTGAGCGTTAGACCCTTTTTTGAGTGACTCCAAATACCGGAGGTAGCCTAAAACCAGCGTTAGGAGCCTCTAGCGCTGGTTTTCACGGCTACCGCCAAACTCCAAATCTAGGCCTAGGGTAGGTTTTATTTTTAGATTAGGGTCTGGGCATGTAAAAGATCTAAATGCCCTTTTAAGGGCAATGCCATATAAATGCCCTTTTCAGGGCAATGGGGAGCTATTTTAGATTTTTTATTTGGGGGGGTTTGGTTGATGGGTGTAACTGTTGGGGGTATTTGTATTTTTTTGCAATGTAAAAGAGCTGTTATCTTTGGGGCAATGCCCCACAAAAGGCCCTTTTAAGGGCCATTGGTAGTTTATTGTAGGTTAGTGTTTTTTTTTTTATTTTGGGGGGGGCTTTTTTATTTTGATAGGGCTATTAGATTAGGTGTAATTCTTTTTTATTTTTTATAATTAGTTTTTTTATTTTTCCTAATTTACGGCTAGATTTAGAGTTTTGTCGGTAACGACCCGCGTATCTAACGCTGGCTTTTTTCTGGCCGCACCTTTAAAATAACTCTGGTATTGAGAGTCCACAGAATGGCTGCGTTAGGCTCCAAAAAAGGAGCGTAGAGCATATTTAACGCAACTTCAACTCTCGATACCAGAGTTGCTTACGGACGCGGCCAGCCTCAAAAACGTGCTCGTGCACGATTCCCCCATAGGAAACAATGGGGCTGTTTGAGCTAAAAAAAAACCTAACACCTGCAAAAAAGCCGCGTTCAGCTCCTAACGCAGCCCCATTGTTTCCTATGGGGAAACACTTCCTAAGTCTGCATCTAACACCCTAACATGTACCCCGAGTCTAAACACCCCTAACCTTACACTTATTAACCCCTATTCTGCCGCCCCCGCTATCGCTGACCCCTGTATATTATTTTTAACCCCTAATCTGCCGCTCCGTAAACCGCCGCTACTTACATTATCCCTATGTACCCCTAATCTGCTGCCCCTAACACCGCCGACCCCTATATTATATTTATTAACCCCTAATCTGCCCCCCACAACGTCGCCTCCACCTGCCTACACTTATTAACCCCTAATCTGCCGAGCGGACCGCACCGCTATTATTATAAAGTTATTAATCCCTAATCCGCCTCACTAACCCTATAATAAATAGTATTAACCCCTAATCTGCCCTCCCTAACATCGCCGACACCTAACTTAAATTATTAACCCCTAATCTGCCGACTGGAGCTCACCGCTATTCTAATAAATGTATTAACCCCTAAAGCTAAGTCTAACCCTAACACTAACAACCCCTAAGTTAAATATAATTTTAATCTAACGAAATTAATTAACTCTTATTAAATAAATTATTCCTATTTAAAGCTAAATACTTACCTGTAAAATAAATCCTAATATAGCTACAATATAAATTATAATGATATTATAGCTATTTTAGGATTAATATTTATTTTACAGGTAACTTTGTATTTATTTTAACCAGGTACAATAGCTATTAAATAGTTAAGAACTATTTAATAGCTAAAATAGTTAAAATAATTACAAATTTACCTGTAAAATAAATCCTAACCTAAGTTACAATTAAACCTAACACTACACTATCAATAAATAAATTAAATAAAATACCTATAATTATCTACAATTAAACCTAACACTACACTATCAATAAATAAATTAAATACAATTCCTACAAATAAATAAAATGAAATAAACTTACTAAAGTACAAAAAATAAAAAAGAACTAAGTTACAAAAAATAAAAAAATATTTACAAACATTAGAAATATATTACAACAATTTTAAACTAATTACACCTACTCTAAGCCCCCTAATAAAATAACAAAGCCCCCCAAAATAAAAAAATGCCCTACCCTATTCTAAATTACAAAAGTTCAAAGCTCTTTTACCTTACCAGCCCTGAACAGGGCCCTTTGCGGGGCATGCCCCAAGAAGTTCAGCTCTTTTGTCTGTAAAAAAAAACATACAATACCCCCCCCATCATTACAACCCACCACCCACATACCCCTAATCTAACCCAAACCCCCCTGGGTGAAGACGACTCAAGGTAGGGAGATCTTCAGGGGCTTAGTGTTAGGTTTATTTAAGGGGGGTTTGGGTTAGATTAATTATTGTAGGTAGCTGGCTGCGACGTTGTGGGGGGCAGGTTAGGGGTTAATAAATATAATATAGGGGTCGGCGGTGTTAGGGGCAGCAGATTAGGGGTACATAAGTATAACGTAGGTGGCGGTCGGCAGATTAGGGGTTAAAAAAATGTAATCGAGTGTCGGCGATGTGGGGGGGCCTCGGTTTAGGGGTGCATAGGTAGTTTATGGGTGTTAGTGTACTTTAGAGCACAGTAGTTAAGAGCTTTATGAACCGGCGTTAGCCCAGAAAGCTCTTAACTCCTGACTTTTTTCTGCGGCTGGAGTTTTGTCGTTAGATTTCTAACGCTCACTTCAGACACGACTCTAAATACCGGAGTTAGAAAGATCCCATTGAAAAGATAGGATACGCAATTGACGTAAGGGGATCTGCGGTATGGAAAAGTCGCGGCTGAAAAGTGAGCGTTAGACCCTTTTTTGAATGACTCCAAATACCGGCGGTAGCCTAAAACCAGCGTTAGGAGCCTCTAACGCTGGTTTTCACGGCTACTGCCAAACTCCAAATCTAGGCCTTAGTGTTTGTTCTTACTTGTAACTTAGTGTTTGTTTTTTTTCTGTAATTTAGTACTTTTAATAATGTTTAATTGTATATTTAAATAATTTTAGTAGGGTTAGGTTTTTTTTAATATGTAATTTAGTTTAATTGGTAGTTTAATTTAATTGTAGTATAATAGTTAGGGTAGGTTAATTAATAGTTTAAAATAGTTTATTTTAATTCTACAGGTAAGTTTATATTTATATTAAGATAGGGATGTTGTAATGTTAAAGGGGCATGAACCCAACTTTTTTCTTTCATGATTTTAACTTTCTAATTTCTAATTTGCTTAATTCTCTTGATATACTTTGCTGAAAAGCATATCTAGATAGACTCAGTAGCTGCTGATTGGTTGATATACATAGATGCCTCATGTGATTGGCTAACCCTTGTGCATTGCTATTTCTCCAACAAAGGATATCTAAAGAATGAAGCAAATTAGATAATAGAAGTAAATTGGAATGTTGTTTAAAATTGTATTCTCTACTTGAATCATGAAAGAAAATTTTTGGGGTTAGTGTCCCTTTAATTTAAAGTTAGGGGGTTGTTAGGTTTAGGGGTTAATAGCTTAATTTAGTTTTAGGGGATGTGGGGAGCTGACGGTTTAGGAGTTAATAGGTTTAGTTAGTGGTAGTGATGTGGGAGGCCAGAGGTTTAGGAGTTAATACGTTTATTTTGTGTCAGCGGTGTCGGGGAGCTGCGGGATAGAGGTTAATAACTTTATTTAGGTTGTGGCGATGTCAAGGAGCGGCGGGATAGGGGTTAAACATTTTAGTATAGTGGCGGCGTTTAGTGACAGGGTATAAATAAAATTGCGTAAAAGCCGAATAGACGCGAGATCGATGACTACTAGTTGACAACAGTCCGATGCTCATGCCCCGTACTTGGTGCGCATCTTTTTGCCGGCTGTTTTCATAAATATGGAGATACACGGCCGCAATGTTAGGGGATATTAGGCGAGCGTATTGATGCCGGCGAATGCAACATAGTTGACGCTTTGATAGATATCCCCCTATGTGTCTAACTACTCTATGTGTATGGCTTTTTAAAAGGACATGACACCCACATTTTCTTTCAAGATTCAGATAGAGTAAACAATTTAAACATTTTCACTGATTTACTTCTATTATCAGATTTGCTTAATTCTCTTGGTATCCATTGTTATAGGAGCAGAAATGCACTACTGGGAGCTAGCTAAACACTTCTAGTGAGCCAATGACAAGTGGCACATATCTGCAGCCACCAATCAGCAGTTAGCTCCCAGTAGTGCATTGCTAATCCTGAGCAGATTTAGGTATGGTTATCAATAAAGGACACAGAAAGAATAAAGCAAATTACATAATAGAAGTGCTTTAGTAGCTGTAGTAAAATTGTATGTTCTGTCTAAATTATAAAAGTTTAATTTTGACTTTACTGTCACTTTGAGGGATTTAAACAGGGAAATTACGGTTATTGTTAGGGTGACCATATTGCCGCTTTATAAAGGGAGACATATGAAAAATACATGTGTCAGGGCTGCTTTTAGGGCTGTTTAAAGAAATGTTTTGTATAAGAACCCTGACATATGTATTTTTCATATGTGTCCCTTTTTAACCCCTTAACGACACGAGTCGTACAGGGTACGTCGCACACAACCTGGTCTTTAAAGACCAGCGACATACCCTGTACGACCTAGGTGTTTAAAGCGGCTGGAAGCGATCCTGATCGCTTCCAGACGCTTTCAAGGTATTGCCGTGAGGCCTCGATATTGAGGCATCATGGCAATACCTTTTCTGGCACACCGATGCAGAGAGGGCCACTCTGTGGCCCTCTCTGCATCGGCCAGCGATGGTGCTGATTGTTGGTGGGTGGGAGCAGTTACAGGGAGGAGGGTGGGTGGCCCATCGCTGGGAATCTTGTTCCGGAATCAGTCCCGGTGCGTGCGGGCGCGTGCACGGGGGCGGTGCGTGCGGGCGCGTGCGTGCGGGCACGTGCACGCGCCCGATCTAGCACATAAACGGTCCGGTTGTGGTGGGAGCGGGAGGTGATACGTGGTGGGAGCGGGTGATGGAGGTTTAATTTTTATTTATAAAAAGGATCTGGGAGAGGGGGGTGGGGGGTATTGTGGGGGGTATTGAGGGGGGGCCAGCTACACTACAGAAAAAAAAATGTTAAAAAAAAATGTACTAAAGTTTGAAAAGTGGGTACTGGCAGACAGCTGCCAGTACCCAAAATGGCACCAAATAGTGAGAGGGGGGAGATTAGAGAGCTGTGTGGGGGGGCTCAGTGAGGTTGGGTGCTATGGGGGGCTCCTACACAGCAGCATATGTAAATATGCTGGGGAAAAAATTAAAAAAATTAAAAGAGAGCTTTTATTTTAGTACTGGCAGACTTTCTGCCAGTACTTAAGATGGCGGGGACAATTTTGGGGTGAGGGAGGGAAGAGAACTGTTTGGGAGGGATCAGGGGGTGGGATGTGTCAGGTGGAAGGCTGATCTCTACACTAAAGCTAAAATTAACCCTGCAAGCTCCCTACAAGCTACCTAATTAACCCCTTCACTGCTAGACAAAATACACGTGTGATGCGCAGCGGCATTTTGCCGCCTTGTAATTACCAAAAAGAAACTCCAAAGACATATATGTCTGCTATTTCTGAACATAGGGGATCCCAGAGAAGCATTTACAACCATGTGTGCCATAATTGCACAAGCTGTTAGAAAATAATTTCAGTGAGAAACCTAAAATTGTGAAAAATTTTACTATTTTTTTTAATTTGATGGCATTTGGCGGTGAAATGGTGGCATGAAATATACCAAGATGGGCCTTGATCAATACTTGAAGTTGTCTACTACACTAAAGCTAAAATTAACCCTAGAAGTTCCCTACATGCTCCCTAATTAACCCCTTCACTGCTGGGCATAATACACGTGTGGTGCGCAGTGGTAATTCTAATTACCAAAAAGCAACGCCAAAGCCATATATGTCTGTTATTTCTGAACCAAGGGGATCCCAGAGAAGCATTTACAACCATATATGCCATAATTGCACAAGTTGTTTGTAAATAATTTCAGTGACAAACCTAAAGTTTGTGAAAAAATTTGTGAAAAAGTGAACATTTTTTTTTATTTGATCGCATTTGGCGGTGAAATGGTGGCTTGAAATATACCAAAATGGGCCTAGATCAATACTTTGGGATGTCTTCTAAAAAAAAATATATACACGTCAAGGGATATTCAAGAATTCCTGAAAGATATCAGTGTTCCAATATAACTAGCGCTAATTTTGAAAAAAAGTGGTTTGGAAATAGCCAAGTGCTACTTGTACTTATTGCCCTATAACTTGCAAAAAAAGCAAAGATCATGTAAACATTGGGTATTTCTAAACTCAGGACAAAATTTAGAAACTATTTACCATGGGTGTTTTTTGGTGGTTGTAGATGTGTAACAGATTTTGGGGGCCAAAGTTAGAAAAAGTGTTTTTTTTTTTTCATTTTTTCCTCATATTTTATAATTTTTTTTATAGTAAATTATAAGATATGATGAAAATAATGGTATCTTTAGAAAGTCCATTTAGTGGCGAGAAAAACGGTATATAATATGTGTGGGTACAGTAAATGAGTAAGAGGAAAATTACAGCTAAACACCAACACCGCAGAAATGTAAAAATAGCCCTGGTCCCTAAGGGAAAGAAATTGAAAAATGGCCTTGGTCCTTAAGGGGCTAAAGCGGCAATATGGTCACCCTAGTTATTGTGGACATGTATGCATGTTGGGTTATCGCTTTAGCTATTTTTTAAGTTTTAAGGAAAAGGGGCTTGCCCTCACAGGATTTTTTTATTTTATGCTGCAAAATGTTTTGCTCACAATTAAACAGAATTTAGATTAATATAAACAATTCTTTTTCATATATATCTCTGTGAGTATGTGTACGGTTGACATCAGAAATGAAAGGGACATGAAACCCAAACTTTTTCTTTCATGATTCAGATAAGGAATACAATTTAAAAACTCCACTCCAATTTACTTCTATTAACAAATTTGCTTTGTTCTCTTGTTATTTTTTGTTGAAGCAATATATAGATAGGCAACATGCACACCTTTACAGCACTATATGACAGTAAATATTGCTGCCACCTAGTGCTCTGGCTAATATGTAACATTGTTGCTAAACTGCTGCCACATGATACTGTAGACACGTGCACACTCCTGAGCTTCCTTTCCTGCTTTTCAACAAAGAATTACAAGAAAATGAAGACATTTGATAATAGAAGTAAATTGGAAATTATCACTGGACATTTGTGTCTAGAAGTGAGTTAAAACAGATGGTGTCCTATATCTCCTAATCATTCAGTAATTTGCAAGGTTAAATTGATTTGGGAGACAAGCCATATTGCAGAAAGCATATACTCAAATTGCGTAAAGCCCACTATTATCTTATTTTTGGACAGTATTTTCCCCCTGTGCTTATACATGAGCCAAGTAACTGTAGCTTTCAACTGATTGGTTGAGCTGATGATGGGAGGAGCAAATAAGGGAGATAACCTCTTGCTTTTTACATAAAGTATATGTTTTAACCAATATTTTTTTTATGAGGGCAGTTTAGCTTAAAGTAAACTGCTGTATTCATAGCAAGCATTTTATTTTGTTACAAAAGTGTCCCCATAATAAATACGGTATCCTTGAAGTGCCTTTTTAGTTTCTGCCACCACATTGGTATCCTGAAGGCAATTATAATGAATGGATGTCCTCTTCTGAGCCATGAAAATTAAAAGGAAACATTTTGTATCTGACTTGAAATATGACCTGAAAAGCCAAACATTTGATATGAGTATATCTTTCCAGAACAACTGGATACTTCACAATGGATTTCTTTGTCCTTTTCGATTTCTTCATTGTGAATATTGTAATTTGTTTTTATATTAATTAAAGAATGATAATATTAGCTTTAAAAAGACCAGCAAAACCATCTTTTCTTGGTAATAAGTCATTCATGAAGATGTAATGAGCATGAGTAGGCTGACATCCCTTGTGTAAACCGCCGTACAATAAATGGAATGCAGTTTTCTGACAATAAACTAGCAGTGAATTCTGTTAGTGTATTTCTTCATGAAACATGTTTATGTTATAGTCTTCCAATTTTATAGCTGGCGTTTATCACCATAAGGTGCATTTCATGACAGTCGAATAACTACATTCAGTTAGAGTTGTCGCCATGTGCCTTCAGTATCAAGACACATGCTGATTGTATCAAATACTGTTGACTGTCTGGGCACTACAAATAGACAAGATGATTACATTGTTCTTCTAAGATATGATGTAATATTATTCGCATTACACAGAGCTGAAGGTCAAGGTTGTCGAAAGAACAGGAAGATATGATGTATGTTAAATGCATTGTAACGTGATGAACATAGTAAATACCAAACACAGAGTGGATGACTTGATATAATGGTCATTATATTTGGTTTACAAAAGTTCTTTTTCAAGTAGAACTGGCTTTGGAGTGTTTTGGAGTGCATGGAAATATCAATCTTTAAACAAAAATAAAAAGAACAAAATATTTTACTTAGATTCTGAATTCTTAAAGGGATACATCAGTGCAATAATAAAATGTCCTTTTCATTATGCCCCAAATGCTTATGTCTCATGAGGTGTTTATCCCCAAAAAAGGGGTTAAAAAGCATAATTAAAGGGACATTACCCAAATGTTGAAGCATGTGAAAATGCTGCAGGAAAGCTGTAAAAAACAGACTAGGAAATATCACTTGATCATCTCTATGTAAACCAGGAAGATAATTGACCCTCTTCGGTTTAAGGAAGTTTACTATGAAATCTCACAAGATTTCAGCAAAATCTCATGAAGTATGGAAGAAGCTGATTGGCTGCTGTTTTTTGTTGTTTTTTTTAACATGCAGTTGAGAGCAGCTGATGTATAACTGTTCACAGAGCACTTGCTGAAGAAATTCAGAGGTAAAATATGTTCTTTTTATTACATAGAAATGTTCAGGTGATATTTTCTTGTTAGATTTTTTTTTAATCATTTTTATTTATCAACTCAGTGACATTGTCAAAATTGTACATTCAATGAAGTGTAATACAATAGGTAGCGTTGAATACAATAGAGGTTATACTCAAAGCTTGTAGTGTCCATGTACTCATCAAGTACATTTTAGTCTTTGTCATAGGCTGATGTTTGAGTAACAATGTCCTCTGAGGTTTTTATACTTATTAAACAAAACAAAACCATTCAAACAATAAACAGAATTAAACTAAAACCACAGTACAATAAGAAAGTTTAACCAAGTAATTGTGATATCCAGTCATATTTCAGGGAAATTATACATTGATAGTAATCTTTCAAACAAATAATCATCTCTAGGTTTAAAAGTATTAAATCTGGGGGCGGAGCCAGACGCCATAGCGATAGGTCGCACAGAAACAGAGCTCCTGCAAAATATCTTTATTTTATGGCTTTCTTATGAAATCCCAGTATCTTACTTTTGGATTTTTATTTACTACAATGGAGGAATTTAATCTTTACTCTGTGATGCCTCATTTCAATCCGTATTGCACCAGCTAAACAAACATTGACTTTCTTTTTGCGAGGCCACGAGGAGGTCTAGCCTAGAGACCTACATATACATACATTGTGGAGCTCTCAGCGTAATCCAAGGAACTTCCAATTGAGCTACAACCCAGGATCCTCAGGAGGTGGTTTCTAACACTCAGTATGGAGCCCCTTACCCTTCTACAGGCAATCGGTTGTGTGCTGCGACGCCACCAAGAGAATTTTATAGCTCAGATTGAGGTCGCATTTCATCTCCCTATCTCCTATGCTCCTGCCAAGATCATCAAGGACAAAGCTACTATCGAGCCTTGTGATGGCATTGTTCTGGGTCCCCAGCAACTGCCATCCCGTAACACATTAGATCCCCACACACAGAAGCGCATCACCTTATTGATGAAGGACTGTCATCAACCGGTGGAGAGGTCTCTGATATCACGGAAGCTTTTTGAGGGGGCAAAGAACCAGGTATTATGCAGGAACTTCTTAGATCTCTGCGGCAGCATTGAGGTACAACTGTGCTGGGACCTTCAGAACTTAGTTTCTGCAGTAGCATGGCGACCATTGGTGGGGCTCATAAAACAAGCTCAAGATGTTCCTCGTGGCCTCAGGAGAGGAATCGGATAATACAGGAATACCTTTTATGCTCACTATGGAAGGACCCTGTGTGGATACTGGCTCTTTAAGCAAGACATGTGTGGGTTAAACTGAGTGTTTGCTATTACATTTTATTGGATCAAGAGTGGACACCTAAGGTTTTGTTACGGACATGGTTTGAAGACTTTAACATTATACTTCTATGTTTGCTGAGTCTCCATGCTATGGGATATTTAGCTGGGTTGAACGCCCTTTTTGTTTTGTTTTCTCTGCAAGTTCCAAAGTCAGTTAATAAGGCACAGTGTTTTATAGCTGAAACATGTTAATTATCTCTCTATTAATGCCATTACAGCTGTTCTGCTATTATGATTATTTAACCCTGTTTGGGGTAATATTTTTGCATTGGTATCCAGCATGTTGCTACTTCCTACGCTCATCTGATTGCTGAGTTAGCATTGATATGAACATTGTAGTAGGTCACCAACAGTCTTTGCTGCATTTGTTTTGCTGTCAATAGTGAATATGCTAAAACTACTTGTTATTAATGTACTATTCCATATTGTTTGGCTAAAGTCAGCACTAAGTTTATGTTTTATACTACATAAGAGTCCTCAGTATGGTTACTATATATCTATCTCTAGTTTAAAATTGGCAGCCTATATCAGTATTCATCTATTGGATATGTATGTATGCCCGTCTAGGTTGTCTGTTAATATCCTGGGGAGCTCTAGTGTCTGCGGCCGGGATACCTGAGCTTCTTAGTCCCCTGATCTCTAGGCTTGACGGACAACATTTATGTTGATAGCAGACCATATAACGCTACATTATAATATCTCCAGTATTTGTTGTTTTACAGCTTATCATCTCTTATAACAAACTGTATATAGTTAAAACTTAGCTGTGTTAGACCCAGCAGATACTATCGCTTACATTGCAGAGTCAATATGTCCTCTGCAGGGCCCTTTGCATTTATGGAGACCTTATCTCTATCTATAGAGCTAGCCTTCTTAGGCAGTAGACTAACTAAGCTAATAGCAGAACCTACATCATGACAATACATACAGCGAATTTAAGGTGTCTTTATTGTTTTATCCTGCCCTATTTGCATGGTCTTGCATATACTATGTTTTCAGATCTCCAGTATCTAGTATTTAGCAGCTTACTGCCCCCCATAGCAATTTGTTTATAGTTCAAGAGCAACCTACCTCTAGCCAAATAGCTGTATGTCGCCCTTTACAAAGCCCCAGCTAACGTGTAAACTCTGTCAAGCCCACACATAAATCAGAGCTATGAATGTGCCATGACTGCTCCCTATAGTCATTCTAGTCCTGCTATGGCTGTGTTGTTATGAAGATTATGTACATTTGTGCGTTTTAATATGTTTTAAGCCTACATAGTACTGTTTTTCTAGTTAACACAGACCCCCAAGCCTTAAGATTCTGCAGAAATGTAGAGAACCTGATAGCTGCTCAAGGTAACAGCATTGATATGATTGCACTTTTATTTTATAATGTCTAGCCTCTGTATATACGCAGTTCTATCTCCCTGGTATCACACATTATCTTAAGGTCTCGTACTAACTCGCCCAACTTTTAGCTAAAAGTATCCAATGTGCCCATGAAATTCCTCGCAAAGTATGGGGTTTGTGCATCACTCAGACCTGATGTGGCGTTTAACACAACTTTTCCTATTTGTCCACCGTATGTAACTCACTACCTCCTATTTTTAGGAGAGTGAATTATGTGGTTTCTCTCGTTCATACCACACCTTATTTCCCCCTTACAGCTTTCTAATACTATACCACCCTGTTAAATTAAATTTACATACTTAAGAGTGTTTTATACCAAACATATAACACAATTATACTAAAATCTGAGGTTTTCATGATGGGGTCCAAAAGGACTTACCTTCTGTTATAGCAACCTTCTGTTATAGCAGTTTAATATTGTTTGTTATGAGGCCCATGAGCGGCCGCTTAGATAAATATGAAGGTTCTATACTTTTACTGGCATTTCCGTGAACTATTGTATTACTTGTCTTTTATCCATGTGGCAGATGGAGATGTCTTATGTATTGCTTAGCGTGTGGCCACATGTAATATTTATCAACCTAAAATTTACGCATTGTACCTTGTTATAAGCCATTCTAGATTTCTACCGTATACTGCTGCAACTTTTTGTTTGTATGCCAACTTTTCACCTCAATAAAAAAATTAAAAAAAGAAAAAATTAAAAAAAAAAAAGTATTAAATCTATCAATCAAAGTTTAGTAACCACTCTCCTCTAAGTCTGGCATTTAGGATGCATTCTGTATTTCTCAGTGGATACAACAGCTGTGTTTGTAGTTGCTGGGGTAGTCTATGTATATAGCATTCCCATTTATGCATAAAACTAGTTGTCCTATGTGTCATATCCCCTATTGAGTCATATAATTCGATTGCCAACTGGTGAAGGAGATTATTTTTGAGCTGTGCTAGAGTTGGTATGATAGGGGAATTCCACGTTTTAAATACCAGTCTTCTAGCAACTCATAGAACCCTTCCCAATAGCTTATCTCTTTTTTTTAAACCCTTCGGCAATTTCAGAAAGATTATGGATTCATTGTCTACTGTGAAGTCAATACTACATGTATTTTTAAGCCAGTATGCTGCCGTTTTCCCATATCTTACCAATCTAGGACAGCGCCATAATAGGTGTATTATGTCAGGGTTTTCTTTATGACATTTTGGGCAAACATTTGCTGTTTGTGGTGCCCACTTCTGATACATCTTGGGTGTTATGTAGGCTTGGTGTAGTAGTCTGATATGTGAGTCTCGCAAGTCTTGAGACAGAGTTACTTTATGTAGAGTTTTTATGCTGGTCTGTACTAACGGTGTGTCTACTGCCTCCTCTATCGAGGTAGACCATTTTTCAGCCATCTGTAAAACAGCAGAAGTGTTCAACGGTTCTAACAGTAATCTATATATTGGTGAGATTGTGTATATCCCTTGAGTAATCCAATGAAACCAATTGAGTAATAGGTCTTGTTTGTTGGAGAAGGTTCTTCTCTTTTAAAATATCAGTCACATAATGTCTTGTTTGGAGATATGCAAAATGATGTGCATTTGGTATATTATACTGCATCTGTAGTGCCCTAAAACTCTTGATTGAGTTATCTGATTCATCTAATATATTTTGAATATTTCGGAGCCCTTTTTGGTGCCATATTTGGAAGAGTTGTGTCGTAAAACCAGGAATAAAGTTAGGGTTTCCCTTAAGTGGTAGGTATTTAGTGCAGGTTTGTGGAATCTTAAGCCACTTGCAAAGTGACCTCCAAGCTTTTAAAGGTCCTGTAATAGGAAGTAATTCACCTATGTGTCTTTGGATTTGCTGCGGAGTTAAGTTGGGTAATACTGCTAGCGAGTAAGGTTTAATCAGTTCTTCTTCCAAGTTTTTGGAAGTGAAGTGATTTTTTTGACTTAGCCAGTCTAATATAAATTTTGAGAGGGCAGCCCAGTTATAAAATAAAAGATTTGGGAGACCAAAACCTCCATGTGACACCGAACTTGAGTGTTTTTGGCAGCTTATCCGATGTTTCTTTCCTGCCCAGACAAAGTCTAAAATTTTAGAATTAAGCACTTTTAGGTCTTCTTTTCTTAATAAGATTGGCAACATCTGGAAGACATACAACAGTTTTGGGAAGGTTATCATTTTAACTAAGTTTACTCGCCCAGATAATGAAAGGGGTAAACCTTTCCAGCTATTCAACTGATCTTTTTTTTTCTTAATTAGGGAAATATAATTAAGGGTGTACCAGGCGTTGGGGTTAAGTGACAACTTAATTCCTAAATATTTAAATTCTTTTGAGACTATCTTAAAATCTTAACCAAGGACATCATCAGGGGCTTCCCCAGTTAACCAGATCAGTTCTGATTTGTCTTGGTTTATATGGTATCCTGAGATACTGCCATATCTTTTAATCAATGCCATTATCTTGGGTAAATTAGAGTGTGAGTCTGAGATAAATAAAATCATATCATCCGCATATAACGATAGATGTATGATGGAGGTTCAAATTTTTTAGCCTGCGGTTTCCATTCTTATGGCCTGAGCAAGAGGTTCTATTGCAATGTCAAACAATAGAGGGGAGAGCAGACATCCCTGTCTAGTGCCTTTATATAAGGGGAATGTTGGGGCAATTCTACCATTTACAATAACAGCTGCTTTTGGGTCTCTATAAATGTTTTGGATAGCCTGAAGAATGTTACCGGCAAATCTGAAGTGTTCTAACGTAGAGAAAAGGTAGCCCCATGCTACTATATCAAAAGCTTTTTCTGCATCTAAGGCTAACATGCAGGCCTTGGTCAGCCTCGATAGCTGGGGGTCATTTCTATGTTTCCAAAAGTAAGACAAAATTAATTGAACGTTTCTGGTGTTTTTAACCGAAGACCTACCCTGTACAAACCTGTTTGATCTTCATGAATAATTGATGGTGATACCATCCCTATCCTGGTTGCTAAAATTTTGGTTAGTAGCTTATTGTCTGTGTTGAGTAGTGAAATTGGGCAGTATGATGCTGGTTGTAATGGACCTCTCCCTGGTTTTAGAATAATACTGATATGGGCCTCAGTGAATCTTTGACTGGGATAGGTTTGTCCTGTAACAATACTGTTGTATAAGTTAGTTAAGGTTCCAGATATCTCTGGTTTAATTAGCTTATAGAACTCAGCAGGCATACCGTCTGGAACTGGAGTTTTACCAAGGGGGGTGTTTTGTATGGCATTAAGCACTTCATCTGTTCTTATTGGGACATTAAGCATAGCTATTTGGCCTTCTGAAAGTCTGGGCAGTTTTAAGTTTTCTAGCAATCTATTGATCTGATCTTTGTTTGGGTTATGGGGGCTATATAAGTGGGCATAAAAGTCAGTAAATACTTTTTGAATATCTTCAGGTTTAGAGACTATGTTTCCATTATTGTTAATTGCAGGTTTTATATTTGGTGGTCTTATCAATTAATCAGGGTTGCAAGGGAGCGACCCGTTTTGTTGTCAAATCTATAGAATCTCGCCTGCATTTTGTTTGTAGCTTTTAGGGTTTTTTGTAATAATAGGTTATCCCTAGCTGATTTGACCTGTTCATAATAGTCCCTGACCTCAGGGTTTCTAACCCTCCATATATCTATCAGTCCAAGTCCTTTTTTAAATTTAGTCAAGGTCCTGGTGTCTTTTTTAGTATATGTTGCCGGTCTGAGTATAAGTGGTGTAAATGCAGGGTTTCTATACCTATCTAATGGTACATGTGGTGCAATATTGTAGAAACCCCCCACTATCAGTGGGAGGTGAGCAGATTTTAATAGATGTTGATGCATTTTGGACCAAACGGTGTCTTTATTGTTAAGTGGACCATAAACTCCTGCTAATGTGTAATATCACAAATCTACCCTCAGGATCTAAATCAGTGTGTAAAACTTTATATGTTAGACCCTTCCGAAATAGTAAAGCTACTCCTCTGGCTCTACTTTCTGAGTATGTAGTGCTAATAACTTCCTGGACCCAGCCTTGTTTTAGTTTACAATGTTCCTTTGTATTAAGATGCGTTTCTGTTAATATGGCTATATCTGTTCCCTTGCTCTTTTGTAATCTTAGTATGCGTTTTCTTTTGAATGGGGATGTAATTCCACCAACATTCCAAGTAACCAGGTTTACCTTAGCATTAGCCATTATAGATACAGCAAGGTAAGTTGTATTAAAGTGCTCTTATATAAGTACAACCATTGTGAACATAGCATGTTGGGCAAGATACTTGTGGTTTGATCTGGGTGTAACATACCTGGGCTGGATTATTACCTTCTTTGCTTTGTAGCCTCTTCCATTGTAGTGAATGCAGTATATAGGGATTATGGAGTGGTAGAAACTTTCTGGATTCACAACTATAAATAAACACATTGCATATAGTCAGAATGATATTGTAAATCAATAACCAACAATTATACACATAACCTAAAAACATTAAAACTTTAAACTTTCCATTTGATACTTTATGTCCTTTGAATCATACCCTCCCCCCTGCTATAAAAGAATTTGAAAAGGATATGTCATCAGCTTTCACCATTTCTCCATGTCCACCCACTGTCGGGTGTTAAAAGGAGAACAAAGACAATTCACTGTCTGTTAGGTTGCATATCCCATGTAATGCTGGTTCAAGGATCTCCTGCTGCAGCTATTTGATTTTCTTGATGATTGTTTGCCCTAGGGTCACCACCCTCTGACTGCAAAAAGAGTTGTAGCTATTTCGGTGTGTTGAAAAACTTTGGCCCAGTCTGTAGTCGCAGTTTGGCTGGGAACAGTAGTGCCACTGTTCTCCCTTTGTCTAAAAGCTGCTTGCAGTATGGTGAGAATTCATGTCTCCTTCTAGTAACTTCTGAGAAATAGTCCTGGAATATTAGAACCTTGTTTCCTTCATATGTGGGGGTCCAGACTTTCGGTCTCAACTTTATCTTTAGCAGCTCAACTTTATCTTTAAAGTTCAAATATTTGATCAATAAATGTCTGGGCGTCTCATTGGTGGACTGTCCTGACCTTGGTTGTCCAACTCTGTGTGCTCGTTCTGCTATACAAGGAATGTTTGCTTCTGTCACCTGAAGAAGTTGCGGAAGCACAGTTTCTGCAAAGAGAAGCAGGGTTGAGCTTTGTACTGTCTCAGGGAGTCCCACAACACTCAGGTTCTTTCTGTGAGACCTGTTTTCAAGGTCATCCAGTCATGCATTAAGCTCTATATTTTGAAGTTGCAATTGTATTACTGTTGTAGAGACTTTGCGGTGACGGTCCTCGTGTTTCAAAACACGGTGCTCAACATGTGTTAGCCTTCTAGAAAATTGTTTGAAGTCAGTCTACAGAAATTCAACTCCCATCTGTAGCTGCTCTATTTTAGGAAGAAATAAAGCCAATATTTGAGCCATTATTGGGTGTGGATCTTGGGTTGTGATTCCTTCCTCTGAAGAGCCTGGTGTTTCTGGTATTGGGTGAACATCCACCTGATGTCGTGCCCTGTGGTCCGTGTGTTTGTTCTTTGATGCCATTTTGCCTGTAACCTTATGAAAGCTATTATAGTATTTCTGCATGCGCTGAGTAGGGCTGGAGGATTAACTCAGAGGATTGCGTTCAGTTTCTACTTTATCTTTTATATCGATTTCTCTAGGGCAGGTTATGACAGGCAGTGAATTAGGACCCAGCATGTAGTGAGTGGTAGTTAATTAGATATATTGCGAGTTGATGTAAAAGCTTGTAGAAAGCTGACAACAGCTATGGAGAGGGGGAAGTACCCAGTCTCTCTTAAATCATGTTAGTATTATTAGGGAACAAAGGAAACAGAGGAGCTACACAGCATATAGTCCTGTGTGTAACCTTCCAGAAGAAGGAGTAGGTTTTGCATTGGCAATAAGGGTAGTCTATGATTAATTCCTCTCCTCTATTCTTGAGTCTCCACACCAGATGGCTGCACAGGAGCAGCTCCACAACTCTCAGTGAAGAAAGCTTAGGACTTTCAATTTAACTATTCTAGTTATGTATTATATTCAAAGTGCAGCATGTTCAGTTGTGTAGCATATACATTTAGGCAGTCCACAGCAAAACAGAAATAATCACACATATATGTGAGGGAATAGTATACTGGAGGTGCTCTTTTCCTCTTTTTATCGTTATATTTGTTTTCTGATAGTTTTAGCCGATATTTTCACCCTCAAAGGCTATGTGGTGCTGCAAGGGTTATGCTTATTTTATATGCGTAGTGTATACAGTATGTTTGGTGACAGTTTAATGCTATGAGGTAGTCTGTGACTCATTCATTCAGTTATTATCCTTTCTCTCCCTCTGTCATACAATACCAAGCCAGATGCTTGTTCTCCCTTCAAAACTCCACTGAAAGTACCGCTTTTTGGTCCGCTGTATTTAAGAGCTGAAGAGCGCCTGTGATATCTGTTCAGGCCGTTTCAGCCACCATGCAGTTCACCGATCAGATCCAAGATGGCGCCGATGCACCCTCCTTCTATTCCTGTAACTTTGGCAGTAGGCAGTTGTAATAGCCTACACGCTTGTTTGCCGGCGATAAAACACTGCCCAGAGGTCTCCTAAACAGTTGTCTGCCAAGGCTTGTGCGTGTGAGCGGAGGAAATACTGTTTAAAACAGATACTATGGAGTGGTAACACGGAGCTCACTTAGCCTGCTGCTTCCTCCAAGCTCCTCCCACCAGAAGTCCTCTTGTTAGATTTTTTATAGTTATACTGAATCACTTTCGAGTGATTCAGCATGTGGGTATAATGTCTCTTTAAAGTTTGTTTATGAACCACAATGCATTGCTACTCCTCAGCAGACCTGATGAAACAATCAGGAATAGCAGGTAGCATCCATTTTTTTGTCCCATTCTTTCAGGTGTCCAACACATAGCTATAAGCAAGCAAACCTGCGACAATTTTTGAAGAAAGCATTTATTAAAAAATAAGTGTATAACTTCTAATGGAAATTGCAATGTATTACTGTGCATTTAAAACTTTTCATTATGTCCATTTATTTTCTTACTAGATGATAAGCCTGCCCAGAGGGCAGTCTATGTTTAAAAAATTCAAACCCCCAAGCTAAGTTTACTAAAAATAACAAAATGTAAAATTACAGAAAAAATGAACAAATCTATCCAAAATAAAAAATGTAAACCTAAACTAATACCCCTATAAAATAAAAAATCTAATGTAATACTAAACTACCAATAGCCCTTAAAGGGGCCTTTTGTAGGGCATTGCCCTAAGTTAAACAGCTCTTTTACTTTAAAAAATTACCAATTACCCCCTAACAGTAAACCCCCCACCCAACACACCCCCCAAAATAAAAAAACCTAAGACTAAAAAAATCCTAACTACCCATTGCCCCTAAAGGGGAATTTGTATGGGCATTGCCCTTAAAAGGGCATTCAGCTCTTTTACTGCCCTTAAAAGGGCAATCAGCTCTTTTACAGCCCATTAAATCCCTAATTTTAAAAATAAAAATAAAAGCAAAATCCTAAAACAAAGCCCCAAATAGGTACTCACCGTTCTTGAAGTCCGGTGGAGAAGGTCTTCTTCCAGGCGGCTCCATCATCTTCTATCTTCATCCTATGTGAAGGAGGCGCAGTGCGGATGTGTGGAGTGGTCTTCCCTGATGCGCGGATCCGGAGCAGCAGTGTTCAGCGGCGGTTCTCAGTGGCGGTCTTCAGCGGCTGCGATCCTCAACGGCATGGAGGTTCCTCTTCATCTGATCTCTGGCATATACTAAAAATTGAATGGAAGGTACCGCAATCAATTTGGGGTACCTTGCATTACTATTGGCTGAAATTTTGAAATCAGCCATTAGGATTAGAGCTACTGAAAATCGATTGGCTGTTCAAATCAGCCAATAAGATTTCAGTAGCTCTCATCCTATTGGCTGATTTCAAAATTTCAGCCAATAGGAATGCAAGGTACCTGTGGCAAACTTCGCCACTTATGAACTATGCAGGAATTGATATTTAGGCTAATGGTTAAAATGTATGTTAAACTTTATGTTACTGTTTAAACTCCCTGCTGTTTCAGTTGGGAAACTCCTTGTAGGGGAGACTGTTTTTAAAAAGTGGCGAGGTTTGCCACAGTACCCCAATAAATATGGGGTAGTTTGCATTCAATCTTCAGTGTGTGACGGATGATCACATGAAGATCAGCCTCCATGCCGCTGAGGACTGCTGCCGCTGAAGACCGCCGCTGAGGACTGCTGCTGAGGTTTCCGTGCATCGGGGAAACCAGCTTCACACCTCTGCGCTGTGCCGCCTTCACTCCAGATGAAGAAAGAAGATGATGGAGCCGTCTGAAAGAAGACCTTCTCTGCCGGACTTCATGAAAAGTGAGTACCTATTTGGGGCTTAGTTTTAGGATTTTTGGGTTCTTTTTTATTTTTAAGATTAGGGATTTAATAGGCTGTAAAAGAGCTGATTGCCCTTTTAAGGGCAGTAAAAGAGCTGAATGCCCTTTCAAGGGCAATGCCCATACAAATTCCCCTTTAGGGGCAATGGGTAGTTTAGGTTTTTTTAGTGTTAGTTTTTTTTTTAATTTCTGGGGGTTTGGTGGGTGGAGTTTTTTTACTGTTAGTGGGGACTTAGTATTTTTTAAATGTAAGAGAGCTGTTTAACTTAGGGCAATGCCTTTTAAGGTTAAGATTAGGGGGTGTTTTATTTTGGGGGGCTTTTTATTTTTATAGGTATTATGTTTATTTTTTTAAATATTGATAATTTTGTTTATTTTGTTTGTAATTTTAGATTTTTTTTGTAATTTAATGTTAGGTTTTAATATTTTAAGTGTAACTTAGTATTGGGGTTAATTTAGGGGGTGTTAGGTTAAGGGGCTTAGTAATTAAATTAGTTATTTGCCTTGTGGGGGTTTGGTGGTTTAGGGATTAATACATTAATTAGGTTTATTGCAATGTGGGGGGTTGGCGGTTTAGGAGTTAATAGGTTAATTAGGTGTATTGCGATGTAGGGGTTTGGCGGTTTAGGGGTTAATAGGTTAATTACTTTATTATTTTGCGATATGGGGGCTGGCGGATTAGGTGTTTGTTAATACTTCGTGCGGGTGGTTCATTTTTCTTTGTTATATTTTGTGCAGGCAGTTAGTTTTTTTTTATTTTGTGTGGGCGGTTATGTGTTTTTTCGTTGTTTCGTGCTGGCGGTTGTGTGTGTGTGTGTGTTTTTTTTTTAAGGCTTCGTTTGCCTACGCTTCATCCAGGTGGATTCCGAAAATGGCAGGGTGGTGAAAGAATCCACCGAAGGGTAGTGAAAGAATCCATTTTCGGAATCCACCGGGATGCAGCTTCACTGCATCTAGGTGGATTATTTTGGCTGCGGGCAAAGCCAACATTCTGTTGGCTGCCTCACACAGCCAACATTCCTTTGAGGATGTGTGCACAACTGGCGACAGGCGCTTTACAAACACAATTATAGTATAGATGATAGTCTTGGGCATTGGGGGACCAACGGAAGGGATAAGCAGATATATCGATTTTTATCTGTGGCCGTTCCTGACCGAGTTGTCCTCATATATTAAGGACATGGGGGACGTCCTGAGAAGACTGGAAAAAGTAACTATAGAACCATACATGCTTTTTCTCACACTCAATGTAGAGTCACTGTATTCATCATTCCCACATAAAGTGGGCTTAGAGGCAGCAAAATATTTTTTGCGACTACGAGGAGACGAATATGGTGAAAATACTAATCTTGTGTTACAACTGTTAGAATTTGTTCTGACGAATAATATATTCTTTTTTGATGGCACATATTACAGACAAGTTCGGGGTACAGCGATGGGTGCTGCATGTGCCCCCACCTTTGTCTGTCTACATCTGGGCATCTGGGAGACCTTAGATGTCTTCCAGAAGCTGGAGCAATGGGTGAAGGTGCATGTAGCACTATGGCTAAGATATGTCGATGACATTCTTGTGCTGTGGAAAGGTAACATAGAATCAGCGGCTCAGTTTGTGGAGACTTTGAATGGCAATGATAGGAATCTGTACCTGACCCATATTAGTGATAAAGAAGGCACATTTCTAGACCTCAAAATAACTATAAATAGTGGGATGTTACTTACAAAGGTATATCGAAAGGAAACAGCCACTAATAATTTGCTACATGCCTCTGGTCACCACCCAGAGACCCTAAAAAATGGGATACCGGTGGGACAATTTCTACGCCTGAAACACTGTTGTTCGACTGAGGCAGAATTTGAAGAACAGGCTTCAGAAATGCCCCAACGATTTTGCAGAGAGGGTATTTCTAAAAAGCAAATACGTAAAGGTTGGATTAAGGCAAGACATACCCCAAGAAATCAGTTACTCTATATGAATAGGGACACTCAAAATGAACAAAATCAAATAAGGCTAATAACAAGGTACAATTCCCATTGGGGAAAATTACGTGGGATACTGAACAGGCACTGGCATATTCTAACCAGTGACAGCACTCTCACCAAGTATGTATTAGATTATCCACTATTAACTGCCAGAAGGGCACCCAGCATTAAAGATAAGCTAGTACATAGCGAATTTCAGAAAGAAGTAGACACTAACTGGCTTATGAGATCACAGCCCAAGAAGGGCTGTCACCCATGTGGTCATTGTGTTTACTGTGGGTTTATTAAGAAAGCTTCTAGGTTCAGCACAGACATAGCAGGACAAATGTATTATGTTAATGAAAGAATCACATGTAACACAAAGAATGTAATTTACTTGCTGCATTGTTCGTGTCCCATGTATTACATTGGAAAAAATTAAATATGAATTGAAAAACAGGGAGCACAGGGATAGTATTAAAGATAATGATCAAGACAGCCCAGTCGCTAGGCACTTTTAGAAACATCATAATTCTGATTTCTCCCTACTAAAAGTATTAGGGATTGAACACATAAAGCCCAAAAGAAGAGGGGGAAACATAGACAAAGTATTGCTCCAACATGAGTCACGTTGGATGTATAGACTTAATACGTTGGCCCCAAGAAGGCTAAATGAAAAAATAGAATATGCTTGCTTTTTGTAATGAATGTAAATAACAATGAATGTAAATTAAATTTAAAAACAAATCAATCTTTTTTGTAACAACTGGTAAGGGATTGGGGTATATGTAAATATTTAAAACTTGAACATAAGATTACGTACCAAGTGAAAAATAGTCTGAAATAGCTTGAGGTCCCCTTAAGAAACAAATAAGGGGCGTGTAAAGTTTGCAACAAAGAATACATTTAAACACTGATTGCAGTAGTAACAACATACATCTGACAAAGCCTCTATTCCAGCCCTGAAGGGGGAGGGGCGAAACTCGTAATGTTTGGAATTTGAAAGTTTGAAGCATGGAGCTAGATGCTATTGCTATTACGCAGCTCTGACTTGGGACCTACGGATTTATGGATCACCCTACACATATCATTGGCAAGTGAAGCACTGCATAGGCGCACAGAATGTAAGTCCGGAGAATACAGGTGGCCAGGAAACAGGTACCAGATATTGGACCACTAAGTGAAGGTAAGCCGTGCGGAATCCAATCTTGCAGTATGAGTAGAGGTATATCCGATCCCCAGCTATAAGCATCCGGATATAAGTAGAGCTGAGATTGGCTCATAGAGACACGGCATTGAAATCCAAGCCAGGGCTTACCTGTGGGACAGCAGTACTTTCAAGCTTGACCGGAGAGTGTTTTAACACTGAAGTGCCCGGTGTCTTTCAGGACTGTTACTTAGCCAGTTCTGGGACATGCTAGCATGCTGTGGGGTATATGTAATGTTCATCTGTGTGTTCTGTATTTCATCTGCTGATGATTTTATTGGTACAAATAGGTTTTTTACATAAAGGCATACCTTGTGTCTTTTTTTATCTCTAAATAAAGCAAATATTTTGGTGTTTGGTGCAGCCTTGTAAAAGGTAGGGAGATCTTCAGGGGGTTAGTGTTAGGTTTATTTAAGGGGGGTTTGGGTGGGTTAGAGTAGGGGTATGTGGGTGGTGGGTTTTAATGTTGGGGGGGTTGTATTTTTTTTTTACAGGTAGAAGAGGTGATTACTTTGGGGCAATGCTCCACAAAAAGCCCTTTTAAGGGCTGGTAAAAGAGCTGATTACTTTTGTAATTTAGAATAGGGTAGGGCATTTTTTTTTATTTTGGGGGGCTTTTTTATTTTATTAGGGGCTTAGATTAAGTGTAATTAGTTTAAACTTCTTGTAATATTTTTTTATTTTTTGTAATTTAGTGTTGTTTTTTTGTATTATAGATTAGTTTATTTAATTGTATTTTAGTTTAGCTAATTGTAGGTAATTTATTTAATTAAGAAAAAAAATGTACGATATAAAATCATACAATAGGGTGCGCTATATTGGTATACTATTATGTGCAAAAAAATATATGTATGTGGAGTGAATGGTGCAAAATGGTATAGAAAATTGTTCAGAAAAGTATATAGGATGTCCTTTTACAAGAGTGTACCTAGGGAACTGTATAGTTCAGGAAAAATAGATAAGTGACTTTACATAAACAATGACGTGTATTTCACAAAAACTACAACTCCTAAAAAATGTACGATATAAATCAAGTGATACAATGTTATTTCTATTGAAAATAGATAAAATAAAATTAGGTGGAATAAAATCAAAAAATATATAAAAAACAATACAAACGATTTCACATATAGTGCAGAGTCATTGATAGATAGATGCAATTGTTGAAATCAATAATTCTGGAAGGCTGCTCCACTCCAAACCGGTGGTAAGTCGGTAGAACTGAAAAAATAGAGAGCAAAGAGAGAGAGCGCCTGATAGTGTAATATCGTCAAGGTCAAGCAAGGTACAGGTATAAGAAAATCTCTGCCAAATGGATACTCACAAAGAGCTTGGCACTCGCAAGTAGTGCATGTAGGCGGGCTGACCTTTATACAGTAGTCAGCACACTGAATCTATGGTGGTCGTATCAGAGATCTGTAGTGATAGAAACAGAAAACACAGAAGACCAATGGTGCAATATCGTCTGGAACCGAAATGGACACAGCATAGGGTACAGGGTCAGCAAGGTGTATACTCACAATGGTGTTGGCACTCCCAAGTAGTGCATTAAGGCAGGCTGACCTTCATACAGCAGTCAGCGCGCTGATGGTTAATAGCTGTAGTTGGTGGCTGTAGCTGTTATCGATCTAGGCTTGTCCTCTGCTCACCGGCGTGTGTGTTGAATATTCAGCTATAGCTGGGCTGTTTAGCTGTAGAAAGTGGATCTTTAAGGTATGCTGTGAACACACCCAAATATGCACCTGCGGCACGTCCCAGGCCTCAGGAGACACGGTGCATATCAAATAGTAAGCCACTAAAAATGAGTGACTAAAAAAGTATTTTTGAAAGAAAATATATTTAAAATAAGGAAGTCAGCGGACAAACTGTTAAGTAAAAGTAATAAAAAGGGGTTTTTTATTTAAGAGCTATAACAACGCGTTTCTCGGCCGATAAAAGCTCACTGGCCGTTTCATCAGGTAAGTGTATAGGTATAGCGGGAAAACCACATTTAAAAATACATAGGAAGGTCACGATTGGTTAAAACGTCCACCAATAGCTGACCCAACATATCGTTACATTTAAAATACAATATTTCGCTGACTTCCTAACAAAATAATTTCGTTACATATAATAAGAAAAAGAAAAATTGTGTATACATAGAAACAATGTTGAAAAATGTGATTTGAAAACCACGAACAAAAAACATTTTGTTCTTTAGCTGAATGTTGAGCAACTCGTTATTATCCTGTCTTAGAGATGGTCAAAAAATTGTAGGGACAAATGAGGCCACATAAACCATAGAAAAAGAACATCCAATTTATAATTCTACTGCTTGGATAGTATATTATAATAATACTAGTTTTGATAGAGTCTTAAAAGTCGTTGTATTAAAAATGACCATAATAAGTGTGTTAAGTGAGATAGAATTCTTGTACCTTTCATACATGGTACAATATAACTGATTCTATGTGTTATCAAAAATAAAAAATGGTATATATTTATTGTGTTTAATTTGAAAACATCACATTGCAGAGAAAAATATAATATATTATGCCTGTGTAGAGTATGCAGATGATAGTGTAGGTAATTTAGTAAAATTATGTTTATTAGTTAAATGCTGCCAAATCCAAGTTAGAATTAAGCCCTGAAGGCCACAGAGTATTCAACTTGTGAATCCAAAAGGTTTCACGTTGTCTTAATTTAATAATTCTGTTGTAATCTGTTGAGGGGGGTATATAGTCTATGGGATAAAATTTGAAAATTTCAGGATTGCCCTGATGTTTGTTCAGGCAATGTTCTGGTATACTATGTTTGATTTTTTTTTTTTTGCAATTTTTGCATACAATTTACTAGGGAAACCAGCTACTATTGTTGCACAATCAGATTCTGATACCACCAAATCTATGAAAAGTTTATTCCATATTTTAGAAGAAGAAATTTTAAAAGAACATAGACATTGGTGGGATCTTGCTTTTCTTGAGGTGCGACCCACGTACTGGGCCCCACATATGCATTCAAGGACATAAATTACAAAAATGGAATTGCAATTTAAGAATTTTTTGATAGGAAAAATTTCCCCAGTTATTTTTGAGGTAAAATTTTTCATACCAGATGGTATGTATTTGCAAGTATTACAGCCTCTTTTTCCACATTTGTAGACTCCTATATGACTAAGAAAATTTGTGTTATTATTGGAATTTTTGTTGCAAAAAATGTGTTTCACTTTTTTACTGGGAGCTAGCTTACTCCTCAGAGTAGGAGCCCTAGTGTATACGATTTTTGGATAACTATCTACTAAATTTTTTAAAATGGGGTCTCTGAGTATTATTGGCCAATGTTTGTTAAGAATATGTCTTATCTGTTTATAATTGTTATTGTATTGGGTGATAAACAATGGTTTTGCTGAAAAATTATCATTCTCTCTTTTTATATTATGAGTCTTATTTTTGTTAAGTAAGGTATCCCTATCTAGAGATCTGGCCTTGTCTCTACAGGTTGTCAAAAGGTCATTAGGATAACCTTTGTCAAGGAACCTTTGATAGATGATTTCACTCTGAAGATCAAAGGATTCTAGCGATGAACAATTACGTCGAATTCTTTCGAATTGACTATAGGGGATGTTTGATAACCAGTTTATATGATGATTACTTTTGAAATTTAAATAGCTATTGCTATCTACTTTCTTGAAAAATGTTTTTGAACAAAGATTTCCTAACTGGTCCCAACTTAGTGTCAAATCTAAAAAGTCTATTGTCTGCTTACTTATATCAGCAGTGAATGACAAACCAAAATCATTTTGGTTAAGGGAAGCAGCAAACAGTGTTGCTGAGGGAAGGTCACCTCGCCATAGGAAAATCAGGTCGTCTATGTAGCGACCATAGAACACCAGACTCGCCCCAGCTGAGGAATTATAGATGTAAATATCCTCAAAAATGCCCATAAAAATGTTGGCAAAGCTAGGGGCGAATCTGGTGCCCATGGCCGTACCCTTGGTTTGTAGGTAAAATAAATCCTGAAACATAAAATAATTATGTTGTAAAATGAATCTAATACATTCAATAATATATTCTTTTTGAAAGTAGGGCATATAGTGATCTTCATTTAGTTTTAGCATGATTGTCTGTAAGCCTAATTCGTGAGATATGTTGGAATAGAGAGAGCTAACGTCACAGGTTATCCATATTAAGTCGCCATTATTTTTGAGGTCCTTAATTTTATTGAGTAGATAGGTACTGTCTTTGATGTAAGATCTAAGGCCAACAACATGTTTCTGTAAAAAAAGATCAATGTAATATGATAAATTATATGTTAAGTTGTCTATCCCTGCAATTATTGGTCGGCCCGGGGGGTGTTTTTGATCCTTATGGATTTTTGGCAAATGGTAATAATGTGCTGCACTTGGGTTGCTAACTTTAAGAAAGTTTCTTTCGTCTTTATTTAGAATATTCAGATTGGAACCTCTTTCAATCAAAGCATGATATTCTTTTAAAAAAATAGGTGTGGGGTCTGTTTTTAGGACTCTATAGTAATTGTTGTCATTCAGAATCCGTTTGGCTTCTGATAAGTAATCACAAAAATCTTGTATCACTATTCCTCCTCCCTTGTCAGGATCCCGTATGATGATATTGGGGTTGTCTGCAAGGGAGGAGACTGCCTTTCTTTCACCTTGTAATTTATAAAAATTCTTTTTTGATGACTTCAGAGAAATTTTTTCAAGATCGTCGATTACTAAATTATGATAAATTTCAACATACTGGCTACATCCCAATGGAGGAGAGAATGATGATTTCATTTTTACATCGGTATGAATGACACTTTCAAAAAGTTGATCAGTGAGAGAATTTATAGAGCCTTGGGTAGAGATAACTCTTTCTCCCATATTCATATTATCAGTCAGAATACAGATGGTGTCGTTTTCTGGAAGATTATGTTTTTTTAGATTTTTCTGGGCAAAATATTTTTGCAGGGATAATTTCCTAGTAAATCTATTTAGGTCTACAAAAAGGTTAAAAATATTGTGGGGATTGGGTGGACAAAATGATAAACCCTTATGAAGAATTCTTTTTTCCTCTATGGATAAGGTGTGTGATGATAAATTGAAAATACCCTTATCTAATTTGTTGTGTTTTTCTTTCTTGGTGGCAATGCCTCTCCCTCTTGTGCCTCTTGGTCTAAATGAAAGGGTCTTTTTCTGGGATTTGGTTCTTCTATTATAACTCTTCGTTGATGTGGGGCATGTTCTAAAAAAGGCGAGGATGCGGAGGTAGTATTGTTTCTAGATATATGTTCTGTGAACACATTGTCCTCTGAAACAGAGGACAAAGGGTGAAAGCGATTCGAGTGAACATATTGATTCTGGTTTGGGTTATAATTAGTCTTAGGATGATTATCTTTATAAGTGTGAGAATTAGTTTGAATGGGGGAATCATAATTCTGGTAATTGTCAAATCTGCTGTTCTCTCTAAAATGTCTTTTATTACCATAATAGGAATTATCATTATAAGTTCTATGGTTGTCATAGTGATTCCTGGGTGGATAGTAAGATTGGTGGGGAGATTGTTGTCTGTGCCAAGTGTCATATTGATTATCATTGTATCTGTTATGGTATTGTGCATTGTGTTGTTCCCTATCCCTGTGTATGTATGTATTTGATTTTCTGTAATAATTGGTTGGTTTAGTATGATAATGGTTATTTGATTTGTAATTCTCCTTATAGATCCTATTATTATTTCTATGGTGAACCGTGGTCCAAGATCCACCTGGTTCAGATCTGTTTATTCTGTGTGGGGCATTTGTCTCTGTAGGTTGATCTATATCATATGATCTATGATCGTGTTTCTTTGATTCTCAGAGTTCTGTGTTTCTGAGTTAGAAGGTTGTGTACGATTGTAACTATATATTCTATCATTGATGTAATCCTCATTGTCCCTTACCAATTTTTTGTTTTTGGATTGGACAAGTTCCTCTTGGAATTTGTCTGTCCTTTCATACATGCTTTTCAAAAAACGATCATAATCAGAACTCTCTACGTGTTTTTCTAAATCTGTTTGTATTCTTTCTATGTTTTCACTACACTGATCAGCTAAAAAACGTCTGTGTTCTATCAGGGCCTTCATTAATTCAAAAGAACAATCACTAAGTATTTTGTACCATTTTTCCAAAAGTACAGGATTGTCTTTAAAAGAACAATGTTTTAAGATACGTAATCCTCTGGGAATCTGTTTCAAATCAATATATTTTTCTAAAGTGGTAAGATCCCACCAATGTCTATGTTCTTTTAAAATTTCTTCTTCTAAAATATGGAATAAACTTTTCATAGATTTGGTGGTATCAGAATCTGATTGTGCAACAATAGTAGCTGGTTTCCCTAGTAAATTGTATGCAAAAATTGCAAAAAGAAAAAAATCAAACATAGTATACCAGAACATTGCCTGAACAAACATCAGGGCAATCCTGAAATTTTCAAATTTTATCCCATAGACTATATACCCCCCTCAACAGATTACAACAGAATTATTAAATTAAGACAACGTGAAACCTTTTGGATTCACAAGTTGAATACTCTGTGGCCTTCAGGGCTTAATTCTAACTTGGATTTGGCAGCATTTAACTAATAAACATAATTTTACTAAATTACCTACACTATCATCTGCATACTCTACACAGGCATAATATATTATATTTTTCTCTGCAATGTGATGTTTTCAAATTAAACACAATAAATATATACCATTTTTTATTTTTGATAACACATAGAATCAGTTATATTGTACCATGTATGAAAGGTACAAGAATTCTATCTCACTTAACACACTTATTATGGTCATTTTTAATACAACGACTTTTAAGACTCTATCAAAACTAGTATTATTATAATATACTATCCAAGCAGTAGAATTATAAATTGGATGTTCTTTTTCTATGGTTTATGTGGCCTCATTTGTCCCTACAATTTTTTGACCATCTCTAAGACAGGATAATAACGAGTTGCTCAACATTCAGCTAAAGAACAAAATGTTTTTTGTTCGTGGTTTTCAAATCACATTTTTCAACATTATTTCTATGTATACACAATTTTTCTTTTTCTTATTATATGTAACGAAATTATTTTGTTAGGAAGTCAGCGAAATATTGTATTTTAAATGTAACGATATGTTGGGTCAGCTATTGGTGGACGTTTTAACCAATCGTGACCTTCCTATGTATTTTTAAATGTGGTTTTCCCGCTATACCTATACACTTACCTGATGAAACGGCCAGTGAGCTTTTATCGGCCGAGAAACGCGTTGTTATAGCTCTTAAATAAAAAACCCCTTTTTATTACTTTTACTTAACAGTTTGTCCGCTGACTTCCTTATTTTAAATATATTTTCTTTCAAAAATACTTTTTTAGTCACTCATTTTTAGTGGCTTACTATTTGATATGCACCGTGTCTCCTGAGGCCTGGGACGTGCCGCAGGTGCATATTTGGGTGTGTTCACAGCATACCTTAAAGATCCACTTTCTACAGCTAAACAGCCCAGCTATAGCTGAATATTCAACACACACGCCGGTGAGCAGAGGACAAGCCTAGATCGATAACAGCTACAGCCACCAACTACAGCTATTAACCATCAGCGCGCTGACTGCTGTATGAAGGTAAGCCTGCCTTAATGCACTACTTGGGAGTGCCAACTCCATTGTGAGTATACACCTTGCTGACCCTGTACCCTATGCTGTGTCCATTTCGGTTCCAGACGATATTGCACCATTGGTCTTCTGTGTTTTCTGTTTCTATCACTACAGATCTCTGATACGACCACCATAGATTCAGTGTACTGACTACTGTATAAAGGTCAGCCCGCCTACATGCACTACTTGCGAGTGCCAAGCTCTTTGTGAGTATCCATTTGGCAGAGATTTTCTTATACCTGTACCTTGCTTGACCTTGACGATATTACACTATCAGGCGCTCTCTCTCTTTGCTCTCAATTTATTTAATTAATTTAATTTTAGTGTAGTGTTAGGTGTATTTGTAACTTAGGTTAGGATTTATTTTACAGGTAATTTTGTACTTATTTTAACTAGGTAGCTATTAAATAGTTATTAACTATTTAATAGCTATTGTACCTAGTTGAAATAAATACAAAGTTGCCTGTAAAATAAATATAAATACTAAAATAGCTACAATGTAACTATTAGTTATATTGTAGCTATATTAGGGTTTATTTTCTAGGTAAGTATTTAGTTTTAAATAGGAATAATTTTTTAAATTATAGGACTATTATTTTGTTTAATTAAAATTATATTTAAGTTAGGGGGGTGTTAGGGTTAGAGTTAGGTTTAGGGGTTAATAACTTTATTATAGTAGCGGCGACGTTGCGGGCGAGAGATTAGGGATTAATAATTGTAGGTAGGTGGCGGCGATGTTAGGGATGGCAGATTAGGGGTTAACAAAATTTATTATAGTGTTTACGAGGCGGGAGTGTGGCGGTTTAGGGGTTAATACATTTATTATAGTGGCGGTGAGGTCCGGTCAGCAGATTAGGGGTTAATAAGTGTAGTTAGATAGCGGCGACGTTGGGGGGGCAGATTAGGGGGTAATAAATATAATATAGGTGTTGGCGATGTTAGGGACAGCAGATTAGGGGTTCATAGCTATAATGTAGGTGGCGGCGGTGTCCGGTCGGCAGATTAGGGGTTAAACATTTTAATTAGAGGGTTGGCGATGTGGGGGGGGGGGCTCGGTTTAGGGGTACATAGGTAGTTTTTGGTTGTTAGTGTACTTTATAGCACAGTAGTTAGGAGCTTTATATTCCGGTGTTAGCCCATAAAGCTCTTAACTACTGACTTTTTTTGGCGGTAGGAGTCTTGTCGGTAGAGGCTTTACCGCTCACTTGTTCCAAGACTCCAAATACCAGCATTAGGCAAATCCCATTGAAAAGATAGGATACGCAATTGACATAAGGGGATCTGCGGTAGCCTGGAGTTGCGGAAAGGAAGTGAGCGGTAGACCCTTTCCTGCCTGACTCTAAATACCAGCGGGCGGTAAAAAGCAGCGTTAGGACCCCTTAACGCTGCTTTTGACGGCTAATGCCAAACTCTAAATCTAGGCCATTGTGTTCATAATACTGAGGTACCTTTAACTCATTCTGAGCAAAGGTTCATTTATAGAAATATTGTGTCCATACATGGGATACTAGATGATATCTATTAAATAGTAATTAATCTAAATGTTTTATAGCCTGCTTAATGTAACAACTATATATATATATATATATATATTTGGTCATAATCAATACACTATTTTCTGCATAAATATAATCATGTGTTTATAGAGATTAACTGATTAGAGTTTAGGAATTAATTTGATTTGAGATTAAAGGGACAGTCTAGGCCAAAATAAACGTTCATGATTCAGATAGAGCATGTAATTTGAAACAATTTTTCAATTTACTTTTATCACCAATTTTGCTTTGTTCACTTGGTATTCTTAGTTGAAAGCTTAATCTTGGAGGTTCATATGCTAATTTCTTAGACCTTGAAGGCCACCTCTTTTCAGAATGCATTTGAACAGTATTTCACCACTAGAGGGTGTTAGTTCACGTATTTCATATAGATAACACTGTGCTTGTGCATGTGAAGTTATCTGGGAGCAGGCAGTGATTGGCTAAACTGCAAGTCTGCCAAAAGAACTGAAATAAAGGGGCAGTTTGCAGAGGCTTAGATACAAGATAATGACAGAGGTTAAAAGTATATTATTATAACTGTGTTGGTTATGCAAAACTGGCGAATGGGTAATAAAGGGATTATCTATCTTTTAAAACAATAAAAATCTGGTTTAGACTGTCCCTTTAAATATTATTATTTATAGTAATTTTATAATCATAATTTCTAGATATCTCAATAGCATTTTGGAATACACTACAGAGATTATATAACGTTTCACTGGAGTGTATTGACAAATTCTACTATATTCATTGGAGATATTGCTGACAATAATTTTATACCGCTATTAATTATTAATATGCATAATTACAATACGTAACACATTGGTGGCAATTGCTGCTGATAAATATACCAACATTACTGGAGGATACTCCTGAGGCGTATCAACAGGGTCATGTAATCAAATTGAGCATATATTAATACAACCTGAACTAAGGTTTGATGATATATGTAGTGCACAGGACCTTGATGACTTACTGACAGAAAATGAATGTGTAGAACCTGTGAATATAATTTCCAAAACACATCCTCTAACACAGATTATGGCTAATAAATCACGGTTTTATCCGGTTCAGAGTAGAGGAAATGTATTGAAAATGTTCCACAAAAGTGTTGAACATAAATTAACAGAGTTACATCAAACAGGGAATGCTCAAAAACATAATCTTACAAAAAGTCAAAGGGAAGCAATGGATCAATTTAAATATAATGAAAATATTGTCATCAAAAAATCTGATAAAGAAGGAAGGACAGTGGTCCTCTTGAGAAAAGATGAGATATCAGAAGCATTGTGTTAACTGAATGACACAGACACTTATATTTGATTCCAAGAAACCCAACACACGCTATACAAAACCAAATAAAGTCCTTGGTAGATGACAGAATAGAAAGGGGATATATAGACAATAAGACAGCTGATTTTTTTATGTGTACAGTATCATAAAACACCTGCATTTCATCATTTCCCCAAGGTGCAAAAATCCCTTGATGATATAAGGAGTAGACCTATTGTGTCCGGCATCGACTCATGTCTTGAACCACTATCAGAGTGGGTTGACAGTATCCTGCAGCCTATGGTTTCCCAGTTGTGAAGCTATCTAAGAGGTACTAAACATCTTTTAAATTTACTCAGTGATTTCAACTGGGAGGATGGCCACAGCTGGGTAACCATAGATGTAGTCTCCCTCTAATCCTCTATCCACCACTCTTGGGGACTACGTGCCATTGAATACTTCTTGGTCTCTGCCACTGATTTCAATCTTGAACAGACAATTTTTTTTAGTATTATTCAATATTTGCTTGAGCATAATTTCTTTGAATTTGAGGGGAATTTCTATCTCCAGAGATGTGGGACAGCCATGGGTGCAAAATTTTCCCCTTGCTATGCCAACCTATTTTTGGGTTGGTGGGAGGCGTCCAACATCTTTGGAGATAGAAACCCATCCAGATCTTCAGTGGTCTTCTATAAGAGGTTTATAGACAACCTGATTCTAGTGTGGAGGGGTCTTGTGAAGAAGTAGTTACTTTTCTTGAGTACCTTAACTCTAATGAAATGGGTATCCTATTTACTATGGCGTGGCATAAAATCAGTATCAACTATCTTGATATTACATTAATAACGGATAATATTCAAAATAAAATTGAAACGAAAACCTATTGGAAGCCTATAGCTAAAAACAATCTACTGTGCTCTTGAAGTAACCATCTCAAAAAACATTTCCAGAGCTATAGCAAAAGGTCAATTTATTAGAATTAGAATTATTGGTGAACAGTTACATCAGAGGGGTTATGGTAAGAAAATAATTATTGATGCTTTGAAGGAAGTTGAATTAATTCTGAGGGAGCAGCTCCTTAAGGATTCAAAATTAGGACAAAATAGGAAAATCATACAAGCCAACAGTACACCAGAGATAACAGTACACCAGAGATAACCAGAGATAACCTTTGTAAAGAGCTATAGTGACTAATATCCACAAAGTTGTGGAATTATCAGAAAGCATCTCCCTATCCTTCTGGCAGACAATAAACTTAAAGATACAGTAGATTAATGGTGTTGATTTTCCTATAAATGTAGTGTTACTCTAGGGAATATTTTATCTCTGACTGTTCTACCAAAATTGGGTTCAACAAGTAGCTGGTTAACACATAAAGGTACCTTTGAGTGTGAAAGCTCAAGGTGTAAAGCCTGTGATTTTATTCAACCTTCTACTCATTTTGAGTCCTATGTCACAGGAAATAGATATGAAACCTCCCAATGCATTAATTGCATTATGGGCTATGTAGTCTATCTTATCTCATGCGTTCTCTGTAAACTTCAATACGTGGGACTCACCACCAGGGAGGTGAGGTCCTGGATTTGTGAGCACCTGCGTAGTATCAACTGCAAAAAACAATGCTCTGTGATGGCTAAACATTTGATTCACCGACATAATCAGTAGAGACATTGAAGCTAGCGCTGCGGAATCTGTTGGCACTCTACAAATACCTGATAATAATAATAATAATAAGCGACAGGCTATAGAACTTGTACATCGTCCAAAGAGAGGGGGTGACAGAGTGAAGAAATTGAACCGTAGAGAAACCTTTTGGATCTTTAAGCTAGGTACTACAGTAGGTGCCCCAAAGGTTTCAACTCTGACTATGACATCATGAACCACTGGGAACAATAAATAAAACAAAAAAAAACCAGTAACTCATTCATAAGTAGGAGCCAATTTGATCTTATTGTGATGGAACTAATTTAATAATTTCATAAATAATCAATATTATTATCATATCAAATATACTTCTTTATACTTGCCTGATATGGTCAAACAAGACTTAATATCGAAATACTGGCATGGCTTGTGTCTATGGTTTTGTTTGTGTTTTTTTTATCACATTTTATCAATATTGGAATGCAATGAACATCAAAAGTATCTAGGTAAAAAGTAAACAGGATCTATGGGAAGCACAATTCATTATGCACTGATGTGTGCTCAGCATTATATATATATATATATATATATATATAGACTTAACCTGACCGTGGTTTAGCCACTCCGTTTGGCTACTAACTGAGTAATAAATAAATGGATAAATAATCTATGAGTTTGGCTGTTCTTTACACTCAGCCTATATTTAGCCTGTGTACTGGTCTTTCTATGTAGAAATATAGTAATACTAACTCTGACAAACAGTGACATTTTACCCTATGGTGTCTCCCCTCCTCACTAAAACTGGTTATTCTTCATTAAATATATATATTAGCTTGATCGCTCTGTATAATTGTATTAAAAATCCCCCCAATAATATATAATATATATCTAGCCTGCAATTTGTCCATGTATTTATAGTCTTGGACATTGTGTGCTTATTTTTCTGTGTACAGGTATCCCTCATTTTACGCCAGGGTTAGGTTCCAGAAGGAATGGTTGTAAATCGAAACCGTTGTAAATTGAAACCCAGTTTATAATGTAAGACAATTGGAAGTGAGGGAGTATTCCAGGCCCCTCTTAAAATTGTCATAAGTAACACCTAATACATTATTTTTAAAGCTTTGAAATGAAGACTTTAAATGCTAAACAGCATAATAAATAGTAATAAATAATCACACAACACAGAATATATAATTAAACTAAGTTAAATGAACAAAAACATTTGCTAAACTGCATTATAAACCTTATGAAATAATCACACAACACAGACTTTACTTGCATTTGTCTGCAAACAGTTCTTTCTATGCATTCCAATCTGGACTGACTTATAGAAAGGAAGATCTTGTTCCTATGAAAAGCTGCTCGATAGCTCATGTCTAGCTAGACTAATTGATTCCAGCCTGTTTCTGTGCTTGGCTTTGCATATCTTTGCTGCAACACAAGCGGACAGCTCCACCTACTGGCTATTTTAATCAATGCAATGCTTCTCAATGCTTTTCAATAGCAGTCACATGACTAAAAAAAAAGGTTGTTATTCTGAAACGGCGCAAATTGAACCGGCGTAAATCGAGGTCCACCTGTATATATATTTATGAATACCAACTAATAGGTTTGTGTTTGAGTCTGGGATTTACTGCTCGATAACGTTTAAAAGTTTAAAATTCTAAAATTGTATTTTTAATCTTTACGATTTATATTTCTCTGATGTTAAGAGTTAAGGCAATGTGGTGTCCGCTTAAAATAGTTCACTCTGTCTGTACTTCACTATTCTGGATGATCATATTAAGTGTGTATATATATATATATATATATATATATATATACTAGTCCTAAAGCCCATTAACACAGGCCATTTTTTGCAGGGTACAGCGGTCCCACCCCTTGCGCTCTCTCCCTCCCCCTCTCTTTTGCTCTCTCCCCCCTCTCTTTTGCGCTTTCTCTCCCCCTCACTTTTGAGCTCTCTCTCTCCCCCCTTCTCTTTTGCGCTCTCTCTCCCCCCTCTTTTGCGCTCTCTCTCTCCCCCTCTTTTGTGCTCTCTCTCTCTCCCCCTCTCTTTTGCGCTCTCTCTACCCCCTCTTTTGCGCTCTCTCTCTCCCCCTCTTTTGCTCTCTCTCCCTCCTCTTTTGCGCTCTCTCTCCCCCCCCTCTTTTGCGCTCTCTCCCCCCCTCTTTTGCGCTCTCTCTCCCCCCCCACTTTTGCGCTCTCTCCCCCCTCTTTTGTGCTCTCTCTCTCTCCTCCCCTCTTTTGCGCTCTCTCTCCCCCCTCTTTTGCGCTCTCTCTCTCCCCCTCTCTTTTGCGCTCTCTCTCCCCCTCTCTTTTGCGCTCTCTCTCCCCCCTCTTTTGCGCTCTCTCTCTCCCCCTCTTTTGCGCTCTCTCTCTCTCCCCCTCTCTTTTGCTCTGTCTCCCCCTCTCTTTTATGCTTTCTTTCCCCCTCTCTTTTGCGCTCTCTCTCCCCCCTCTTTTGCGCTCTCTCTCTCCCCCTCTTTTGCGCTCTCTCTCCCCCTCTCTTTTGTTCTCTCTCCCCCTCTCTTTTGTGCTTTCTTTCCCCCTCTCTTGTGAGCTCTCTCTCTCCCCCTCTCTTTTGAGCTCTCTCTCTCCCCCCTCTCTTTTGCGCTCTCTCTACCCCCTCTTTTGCGCTCTCTCTCTCCCCCTCTTTTGCTCTCTCTCTCCCCCCTCTTTTGCGCTCTCTCTCCCCCCCTCTTTTGCACTCTCTCTCTCCCCCCCCTCTTTTGCGCTCTCTCTCCCTCCCCCCTTTTGCGCTCTCTCTCCCCCCTCTTTTGTGCTCTCTCTCTCTCCTCCCCTCTTTTGCGCTCTCTCTCCCCCCTCTTTTGCGCTCTCTCTCTCCCCCTCTCTTTTGCGCTCTCTCCCCCTCTCTTTGCGCTCTCTCTCACCCCTCTCTTTTATGCTCTCTCTCCCCTTCTCTTTTACGCTCTCTCTCTCACCCCTCTCTTTTACGCTCTCTCTCTCACCCCTCTCTTTTGCGCTCTCTCTCCCCCCTCTCATTTGCGCTCTCTCTCTCCCCTCTCTCCCCCCCCCTCTCTCTCCCCCCCTCTCTCTCCCCTCTATCCCTTTCTCCCCTCTATCTCTCTCTCTCCCCTCTATCTCTCTCTCTCCCCTCTATCTCTCTCTCTCCCCCCCTCTCTCTCTCTCTCTCTCTCTCCCCTCTATCTCTCTCTCTCCCCTCTCTCTCCCTCTCCCCTCTCTCTCCCTCTCCCCTCTCTCTCTCCCCCCTCTCTCTCTTCCCCCTCTCTCTCCCCCTCTCTTTCTCCCCCCCCCTCTATTTCTCTCCCCCCTCTCTTTCTCTCCCCCCTCTCTCTCTCCCCCCCCTCTCTCTCTCTCCCCCCTCTCTCTCCCCCCCCCCTCTCTCTCTCCCCCCTCTCTCTCTCTCTCTCTCTCTCTCCCCATCTCTCTCCCCTCTCTCTTCCCCTCTCTCTCTCCCTCCCCTCTCTCTCTCCCTCCCCTCTCTCTCCCCCCTTCTCTCTCTCCCCCTCCCCTCTCTCTCTCCCCTTCCCCTCTCCCCTCTCTCTCCCTCCTCTCTCTCTCTCCCCCTCTTTCTCTCCCTCCCCCCTCTCTCTCCCCCCCTCTTTCTCTCCCTTCCCCCCCTCTTTCTCTCCCTCCCCCTCTTTCTCTCCCTCCCCCCCCTCTTTCCCTCTCCCCCTCTCTCTCCCCTCTCTCTCCCCCCCTCTCTCTCTCCCCTCTCTCTCCCTTTCTCTCTCTCTTCCCCCCTCTCTTTTGATCTCTCTTTCCCTTTTCTTTTGCTCTCCCTCCCCCTCTCTTTTACTGTCTCTCTCCCTCTTTTTTGCTCCCTCTCTTGTGCTCTCTTTATCACCCCTCTTGATCTCTCTCTCCCCTCTTGATCTCTCTCTCACCTTTCTTATCTTTTCCCTACCCCCTCTCTCCCATCTTTTGAGCTGATTTGAGCTCTCAGAGTCTCAGTCTGCACGGCATTTCACGGGCCTGCCTGGCCCCCGCCCCCCTTTATGCTCGGCCACGCCCCTTCATGGCCCTTCACACTCGACCCCGCCCCCTTCGCGCTTGACCACGCCCATGCTCAGCCACACCCACTTCTGCTCGCACTGCAGAGACTTAGGGACTGTAAGGCCAGGTGTGTTTGTCCTCGTGCTGTCTCTACTGCGCATGACAGCTTCGGACAAACACACTTGGCCTTTTATAGTATAGGATATATATATGCATTAGGGGATCGATAATGAAGACATTTTGATTATTTGTCTCTTCTCTTTTCTGTTTGTAAAGTGTTAAGTATTTATGCTAGAGATCTATCCATATCATTACTATTGCTACCATAGTTGCTGTGTGTTTTAGATACTACAGGTGTAACCAATTAATAAATGACCAGGTGCCTGATGTATGCGCATATAAATAGTTGCACATGCCTGGCTAGCTGTGAGTACGGGGCAATCCCGAAAAGCATCCTTGGTTGGAATGTGTGCCGCACTGATACTTTTTTTTTGTATGCTGTGACCCACGATGGGAAACTTTTAATATTAATAAAGTTGTGTTCAACGAGCTGTTCTGGAGTTTTTCTTTCTGCCCATTGTTAAAAACATTGTCTTACTCAGGCGATATAGTGCTCAGGATGCATGTAAGCTCCTGAGTATAAATAAGTATGCTCTTAAAAAAGAATAACAAGAGAACATATTAAATTTGATAACAGAAGTAAATTGAAAAGACATTTAAAACTGCATGCTCAATCTGAATCACCAAAGTTGAATTTTGACTTTCATGTGCTCTTAATACAATTGTTAAATAACACAGCATCTTACCCTTTATCAGTCTGTCACGCAATGATTTTCTTTTTATCAATGGTTCATTAAAATGTTTCTGTTTAATTTAAACCTAATTTATATGTGAAAAATCTCAAATGTTTCTTTTTTTTAAGTTACCCCATTCAACCAAGAATGAAAGTACTAAAGATGATAATGCTTGAATAATAGTATTATAAACTTACTTGGAGAATGTAATTTCAATTACCTTACTAAATTAAAAGAACTAATTAAAAGTCAAAACAAATCTTTTGATTGAACACAACTCACAGAGAAAATGTATTGCTCTAGAGCCCTTATACAAACAAAGGCTGTAGATATTATTAACCTTTGAAAAGTCATTTCAACTTTTATTTAAAATAATTAGTTTTGAATTGTAAAAGTAAAAAAAAAATAACAGAAACAAAAGTTTCAATATATTTTACTGAATATGATAAATATTCAAACCCAACAATAATGTGTTTTTTCCAAATTCAAATGGACATAAGTATACCAATTAGGCTTAGATTACAAGTGGAGCACTGAGCACTAACACCGCTCAAGTTAGATCAATAGGGCACTTATTCTTTCGCTCCGATTACAAGTTCAAAGGAAAATATTAGTGCTCAAGCAAAAGCCTTAGGCGCTCTAACATCTGGATGTCAAATAGCGTTCTGTGCTAAATCCCTCACCTAACCGACTTAGGCTTAGTTTCCATTAAGGTGGTAACGTTTGGAAACTGCTGGTAACATAAAAGTTCTTCATAAACTTTAAAGGGGCACTCAGGTGAAATTACATTTTCATGATTCAGATACAGCATGTAATTTTAAACAACTTTCCAATTTACTTCCATTAAAAAAAATGTGCACATTCTTTTATATTTACACTTTTTGAGTCACCAGATCCTACTGAGCATGTGCAAGAATTCACAGACTATACATATATGCATTTGTGATTGGCTGATTGATATCACATGGTACAAGGGGAGTGGAAATATACATAACTTTGCAATTTGTTATAAAAAAAATCTACTACTCATTTGAAGTTCAGACTAAGTGCTATTGCATTATCTTGTTATCTTGTATTTGTTGATTCTGCAAATCTAATGTGTTGACTGGTTCTTTAATGGAGATAAATGTTTTTATCACCAGTTTCCACAATTTACCAACTGAATGGAAACTAGGCTTTATATGGGGTGCGCTACAAATCTCGGGTCTTTGAATGTGCTCGAACACTAAGTCGAAGAAGAACGGAAAAATATAAATAGTTTTGTTCTTCACTCAATATAAAATCATATATATAATATATACACACACATACAAATACATATATATATATATATATATATATATATATATATATATACTCTATATGTATAGATACATACACACATACAATATCCCTTTAAAACACTTTTTAAACATTTGTTTTAATAAAAACATACATTTTAATGTTAAGTATTTAACATGTAAATATGAGAGAAATGCTTTATTTTAATATGTTTAACATGTTTTTGTCTATACTTTTATTGTAGCCCTAACACTTTACTTCAGGTCCACAGTCGTGCTAATCTTTTTAGCGCTGTGGAGCAAAACTCTCCAGTTGTAATTTTAGTAATTTTTAGCAAGGTACCGCTATCAATTGGAAGTGCAGAGAGCCTTAAAAAGATGTTAGCCATGCAACATTCTCTTCTAATTCTTTTTTTTTTACGATGGACTTGTAATTCCAGATTGTGGGCTATTTTTAGCGCAAGCCAGCAATATTGATAGCACACCCTGCACTATCAATAGCACTCTACTTGTAATCTTGGCCTGCCTCTTCTATAACTTATTATATAATAACAAATTACTGTATTACAGGTACCACCTACAAACCAAAAGCTACACATAATTTATCTAAAGTCAGAGTTTATATGGGGAAGAGAAATTTGACCCTTATTTGGGCCAAGTGGGATTGGGTTATATAAACCTACCTGAGTAATCAGGAATTAAATGTGCTATTAGAAGCTTCCAACCTCTCTTACTAAGGTTTAGTTTTGTTAGTCTCAGTTGGCCGAGGTGTGTGCATTAGTGGTTAGTGACATAGAGAGTAATTATGATTACTTATTGCCTGCCCAGTAATAACCCACTTCTGTTGTCAGTGTCAATATTTATGGGAATTGTGCCAAATATGTAATATAATAACCTCTAGTTTTATTGGTGAGTCTAGATTGGGAGTCATGATGTAATTCCTGCTAAACAGTATTAAAGAGACATGAAACCCAATTTTTTTCTTTCATGATTCAGATAGAACATACAGTTTTAAAAAAAATTCCAATTTAATTGTATTATCTAATGTGCTAAATTTTCAAGTAATGCACTACTGGGAGGTAGCTGATGCATTGGGTGAGCCAATAGCATGAAGAAAATATGTTCAACCACCAATCAGCAACTTCTTAGTCTATCTAGGTATCCTTTTCAACAAAGAATATAAAGCAACCAAAACAGATTAGATAATAGAAGTTAACTGGAAAGTTATTTAAAATCACATGCTCTATCTGAATCATGAAAGAAAAAAATGTGGGTTTTATGTCCCTTTAACTACAGCAGTTTGTGGCCTATTATTAATCCAGCTACAATTTGGGACACCAGCTTTCTTGGGGAAAAAAGAGATACATGTACATAAATAACTATTTAGCCTAATTTAGTAACTAAACTATGATTGTTTGTTAAAAATTATATTCTGGGTATTAACCCTAGGGTATGATTCTCTAAATCTCTTTGCTCAGTGGAAGTTATTATGTTTAAAGTTATTTAAAAAAAATCCCCTGGATAGATCAGGTGCAATATATAAAAAGAAAGAGGAGGATAACTATAAACATACTGGGTTAAAATCTAAATCAAAGTTCTATTCTACCCAGGAGAAAGGACATAATCTGGAGCTATTTGAGTCCCAGGTTCTATGAGATTTGGAAAATAAGATGATTCCCAAAAACAGGAAATATAATTGAAATATGAAAGAAAGAAAAATAGTTAAGGGACTTCAGAGAGAAAAATATATAATCATTAAACCTGCTGATAAGAAGGGAGGGGTGGTGGTCATGGACATGTCTTTTTTATTAAATAAAGCCAATAGACTTCTGAATGATACTCACACATATGGGAAATTGGGTAATAATCTCACTGAAAAATATGGAATTATATAACAGAATTATTAACCCTCTTAGAAAAAGCAAGAAATATTGGGATACTATATGAGAGTTTAATTTTCTTGTACCCAAATTCCCTATGATACTGATTTTCTATTTTCTCCCAAAATTAATAAAAGCCTTGATAATCCACTGATGACACCAATAATATTGGGAATAGGGTTGATCACTGCAAATGTTTCCAAACATATTGATAGGTTTCTCCAGAATATGTTAAATAATTGCTGTCCTACCTGAGAGATTTTACTAGTGTGATAAGATTGCTAGAACATATTAAATGGGAGGAGAATATGACCTTGGTCACATGTAATGTTTCATCACTGTATACTAACTTTTTACATGAATAGCAGATTGAGGCCATAAAATACTTACTAGAAAAAGATGAAAATATGAGATCAGAACAAAAGGAATTCATCATGGACAGTGTGAGATTCATATTGAAACATACTTAATTTTCTTTTAACAATCTATTCTTTAATCAGAAAAGGAGAAATTTTATGTGGACTAGATTTGCTCCAAGTTATGCCAACCTAATTATGGGTAAATTTATTTATAAAATATTTTACCAGGAAGGATACATTGAGATTTCTCTCGTTTTCAAGTATGTCCTGGGTCCACAAGACATTGCATTGATAACATAGGATACAATAAAATACAAAAAACAATAATAATACACAATATATGCAAAAAAAAAAACAAAAAAAAATTAACATAGAACAGGTATTTAATCAACCATGACAGATGCATTATGTTTTGAGATATGTAGAGAGGGATCTCTTAAAGGATATTAGGCTTGGGGAAGGTTTGAAAGTGTGCGGGAGGTTGTTCCATAATTGTGGTGCTCTGTAGGAAAAGGAGGATCGAGCTGCTTTCTTTTTGTATTGAGGCAAGCTAAATAATGTGCAGGCATTGGATCGGAGGTTATAGGATATGGGAAAACCCGGGGAGAGCATTCTGCTCAGGTAGGGTGGGAGCTTCCCAGAAAGGCTCTTAAACACAAGGCAAGAAAGATGGAGGGAGCATCTGGATTCCAGCGACAGCCAGTTTAGTTCTTTTAGCATGTCACAATGGTGGGTCCTGTAGTTACATTGTAGCACAAAGCGGCAGAACGAGTTATACAATGTATTTAGTTTATTAAGGTGAGTTTGCGGTGCAGGTGCATATACTACGTCCCCGTAATCCATGATAGGCATCAGCATTTGCTGTACAATCTTTTCCTTTACTGTAGGGCTGAGGCAAGATTTGTTTCTGTACAGGGCACCTAGTTTTGGATAAAGTTTAGATGCAAGTTTTTCTATGTGGAGGCCAAAAGATAGATTGGGGTCTAACAACATACCCAAGTATTTGAAAGAGTGGACTGTGGTCAGTGTGCAATTGGATTTTGTTTTGATGCGTAGATGGGAATTTTGTAATTTGTGTAATTTAGGCCCTGTTCCAAAGATCATTGTGACAGTTTTGTCAGTGTTTAGGAAGAGTTTGTTTTTTGATATCCACTTTTCTACCTCTGTGAATTGGTCTTGGAGCACTGCTTCAAGCTGCGGCAGATCGGAATTGTTTACATAGATTACCGTGTCATCTGCGTACATGTGTACAGTTGAGGATTTGCAGACATTAGGCAGATCATTTATAAATAATGTGAATAGCAGGGGGCCGAGAATGGATCCTTGGGGAACACCACACGTGACCGGGAGAGGGAGGGAGTCATTGTCAGAAATGGAGACATATTGTGATCGATCCGATACATATGATCGAAACCAGGTTAGCGGACGATCACCAATACCTGAGTTTTTTAGTTTGAGCAGTAGTATATCGTGGTCTACTGTTCCAAAGGCCTTTGCAAAGTCAAGGAAAATAGCTCCAGTTAGGTCTCCTTGTTCCATGCCAGTATGGATGTCGTTGCAAACTTTTAGGAGGGCAGTTGTAGTGGAGTGATTCGGGCGAAAACCTGATTGATCAGGGGTCAGATAGTTAGATTGTTGGTAATACTCACAAAGTTGCGTATGGACGCATTTTTCTAAAATTTTTGACAATACTGGGAGCAAAGATATGGGACGATAATTAGAAACCAAGGTTAACTCCCCACTTTTATGGATAGGCACTACTCTTGCAGTTTTCCAAAGTTTGGGTATGTATCCAGACACCAAGGATTCGTTAATTAGGGTTGTGACGGGTTTAGCAATTTCCGGCGCACTGATCTTCAACAGCATTGCTGGGATTTGATCAGGTCCAGACTAGTTTTTCATTTTTAGATTATTAAGGTGTTTCTTAATTACATTGATGGGTACAGGTCTAAAATTGAACTTCTGTATATTGGGTCTTTGCTGATTTAGTGGGGCCTGATCCACATTTGTAGTTTCAGGATGCGTGTCATTTATTAGTTTGTCAATCAGGGTGGTGGAGCATCTGACAAAATAACTATTAAAGGCATTTGCTACTTCTAAGGGAAGTTGCAGGGTTTGGTTGTCCACATTGACAGTGCAGGGTTGGGAGTGGATTGGTGGATTTTGTAAGTTGTTTATGAGTTTCCAAAACTTTCTAGGGTTTGATATGTTATTGTTCAGATTTTCGCAGAAATATTGGGCCTTGGCCAATTTTGTTTGTTTAGTGCATATATTTCGCCATTGTCTATATACACAGTGATCGTTCATAGATCCTGTATGCTTGAACTTTGACCACAATGAATCCCGGAACTGGTACATTTGAATGAGGTCAGCTGTGATCCAATTTAAGTGTGCTCCTTTTACTCTCACCTTACGCAGCGGGGCATGCATATTCCAAACTTGTAGGAGTTCAGACTGGAAGAATTCTACTGCGGAATCTAGATCTGGGATTAGGTTTAATCTGTGCCAGGGGAGGTTCTTAATGTCCTTTAGAAATTATTGAAGATTAAATTTTTTGAAGGACCTGGTGATTTTAACCTTGGGAGAGGATTTAGTTGCCTTTATTTTGCGCACGCAGTACACTAGGCAGTGGTCACTGAAATTGTTAGGGAGAACACCTGCCTCCTGGATTCGGTTGGGAGAAGTGGAGAGAATCCAGTCAAGCAGGGTGTGATTATGGCTTTTGATGTTTATGCGAGTTGGGGAGGAGATTAATTGCGTTAGCTGCAAAGATTTAAACAGTGAGCGACAACTATTATTTTTTTAGATTCAGCCAATCAATATTAAAATCTCCAAAAACCAAAATTTCACTTTTTGGGTTTTGAGCTATGGTTTCACTTAGGAGATGTACTATGTCAGAAAGGGAATGTACAGGGGAGCTAGGTGGGCGGTAGATCCCTGCAACAATTATTGATTTACTGCATGGGATTTCAATTTTGCCAGAAAGGAAATCAAAGGTGGCAGGAGAGCTAGATTTTTGTAAGGGGGTGAACTTTGTGGAATTGTCAACATAAATTACAATGCCGCCTCCTCTCTTTGCTCTATCATTTCTATGGCATGAATATCCATGTATTGCAATGGCAGAGTCAGGTATTTTTGCGGTTAGCCACGATTCAGAGATCACAATGATTTTGGGTTTGTATTGTAAACACCAAGCTTGCAGTGCATCAATTTTCGGTAGTAAGCTGCGGATATTACAGTGCACAAAGGAGAGGCCTTTTTTAGCTGGAAGGCTAGGAATGGAATTTGTTAGGGGACCAGGGTTAGACGTCATTTGCAAGGGCAAGTAACATAAGGAATAGGAATTTGGAAATCATTTTTGATTGGCCATATAGTGAATGTGATACTTTATAATTTTGTGAGGTGGGGGTAGGAGGGTTATTTTTTATAACCCTCCACCAGCACTCAGCAGATAAGTTACAGCAACAGAGCAGGCCATGATGTATGATAATTTGTTTTCCAGTTTGAGGTGTGTGCTTATGGCGGTTATTATGTGAACCAAATTGGAGTGAGAAAAGGGTTATCATGAATAACAGTATGGTTATATTTGGATTCATGTTAGTGGTATGAGGTGTGTAGATAAAAAATAAAAATGAAAAGTATATACACTATTGATGTGTGATATATAGCTATATGTAGGAAGAGAGGGTATTTATTCTATAGGGTTAAGTAAAAGGAAGGATGTGCTGATCAGTGGTTGAAGCTGTCATTTAAGGAGAATGAAAGAAGTGTGGGAGACTATCTATAAATTAAGAAATGAGCCTGGGGTGGGTGGGGTGAGGGGCAGGGTGGGAGGGAAACTAAATGGGAAAAGGGTTTCCTTGGCGATGGCAGCTTTGGGGTGAATCTAATCACATATAGGAGATATTTAGACAATATTTTGTTTATATGGGAAGGCGATGTTACATCATTAGAAACCTTTATGAATATGATTAATTATACAAAGGGTCTTAAATTCATTTATAATTATAGTGAAGAGAGCATTGTTTTTCTGGATCTTGAGATAGTAGTGAAATAATAATAATTCATCCACCTGTACACATTTCAAAGATGTTGATGCCAAGAATTATATACATGAAAAAATTGTCACTTGGATAAAAGGAAAAACATTATCACTTATGGCCAATTCCTAAAAAATGCACAATAGTAGCTGATTATGAAAGTCAGGTCTGAATATTGGAGGAAAGATCTAATGAGAGAGGTTACAATCAGGAATTGGTACATATAGCAATAGAGAGGGCTAGAAAAACTGAAAGAGAGGGGTTAGATAATTATAGGATCAAGAAAGAGAGTAATGAATATAGAAGTGAGAACATTCATATTCCCTTTATCAAGACATATAATGGTGATTTGAAAATCATAAATAAAATCATACGGAATACGGTTTTGCAAAAGAAAAAAGTTTCACAAAACACATCAGATACATTACAAAGTACAGTTGCATTCATAATAACACCATCTAATAAAATGATTTAAAAAAATATTGCACAAAAAAGTTATGATATGAGATCTCAAGGGGTATATTTATCAAAGCCTCAACCGCAAATACGCCGGAATTCCACAGCGTAATTGTTGCGAGATTGATCTGACCTAGTTATCAAAGCCTACAGACTGGCAAATGTTGAAATTTGTGACGTAACATACGATCTGTCGGTCTCAATCCGACACAGATCGATGCTTACGTCATTACAGATGTTCTGAATACACATTCGGCTCTATCTGCCACTTTTTCCCAGTTATAAAATAGCTTGCGGCTATTCCGGGCCAGCATACCTGGTTTTCAATCCGCCACCCTGGAGGCCGAGGCTGCCATAGAAATCAATGGGAGTCTGAAAGCAGCGAAAGCTTATGTTCGATGCTGCCAGATATCCCATTGATTTATATGGTTGAAAACAAGTTATGCTTACACCTAACACCCTTAACATAAACCCTGAGTCTAAACACCCCTAATCTGCTGCCCCCGACATTGCCACTACCTAAATAAAATGTATTAACCCCTATTCCACCGCTCCCTGACACCGCCACCACTAAATAAACTTATTAACCCCTAGCCTCCCACATCACTACCACTAACTAAACCTATTAACCCCTAAACAATCAGCCCCCCACATCTCCATAAACTAAATTAAGCTATTAACCCCTAAACCTAACAATCCGCTAACTTTAAATTAAAATTACAACATCCCTATTTTAATATAAATTTAAACTTACCTGTAGAATTAAAAGAAACTAATTTTAAACTATTAATTAACCTACCCTAACTATTATACTACAATTAAATTAAACTAGCAATTAAATAAACTAAATTACATATTAGAAAAACCCTAACCCTACTAAAATTATTTAAAAATACTATTAAACCTTATTACAAATGACTTAATTACAAAAAAAATAAACTCTAAGGCCTAGATTTGGAGTTTTGTCGGTAAAGACCCGCGTAGCTAACGCTGGCTTTTTTCTGGCCGCACCATAAAAATAACTCTGGTATTGAGAGTCCACATAAAGGCTGCGTTAGGCTCCAAAAAAGGAGCGTAGAGCATTTTTAACGCAGCTTCAACTCTCGATACCAGAGTTGCTTACGCAAGCGGCCAGCCTCAAAAACGTGCTCGTGCACGATTCTCCCATAGGAAACAATGGGGCTGTTTGAGCTGAAAAAAAACCTAACACCTGCAAAAAAGCCGCGTTCAGCTCCTAACGCAGCCCCATTGTTTGCTATGCGGAAAGACTTCCTACGTCTGCACCTAACACCCTAACATGTACTCCGAGTCTAAAAACCCCTAACCTTATACTTATTAACCCCTAATCTGCCGCCCCCGCTATCGCTGACCCCTGCATATAATTATTAACCCCTAATCTGCCGCTCCGTAAACCGCCGCTACTTACATTATCCCTATGTACCCCTAATCTGCTGCCCTAACATCGCCGACCCCTATATTATATTTATTAACCCCTAATCTGCCCCCCACAACGTCGCCTCCACCTGCCTACACTTATTAACCCCTAATCTGCTGACCGGACCTGAGCGCTACTATAATAAAGTTATTAACCCCTAATCCGCCTCACTAACCCTATAATAAATAGTATTAACCCCTAATCTGCCCTCCCTAACATCGCCGACACCTAACTTCAATTATTAACCCCTAATCTGCCGACTGGAGCTCACCGCTATTCTAATAAATGTATTAACCCCTAAAGCTAAGTCTAACCCTAACACTAACACCCCCCTAAATTAAATATAATTTACATCTAACGAAATTAATTATCTCTTATTAAATAAATTATTCCTATTTAAAGATAAATACTTACCTGTAAAATAAATCCTAATATAGCTACAATATAAATTATAATTATATTATAGCTATTTTAGGATTAATATTTATTTGACAGGCAACTTTGTAATTATTTTAACCAGGTACAATAGCTATTAAATAGTTAAGAACTATTTAATAGCTACCTAGTTAAAATAATTACAAAATTACCTGTAAAATAAATCCTAACCTAAGTTACAATTAAACCTAACACTATACTATCATTAAATTAATTAAATACAATACCTACAATTACCTACAATTAACCTAACACTACACTATCAATAAATTAATTAAATACAATTCCTACAAATAAATACAATTAAATAAACTAGCTAAAGTACAAAAAATAAAAAAGAACTAAGTTACAAAATATAAAAAAATATTTACAAACATAAGAAAAATATTACAACAATTTTAAACTAATTACACCTACTCTAAGCCCCCTAATAAAATAACAAAGACCCCTGAAATAAAAAATGCCCTACCCTATTCTAAATTACTAAAGTTCAAAGCTCTTTTACCTTACCAGCCCTGAACAGGGCCCTTTGCGGGGCATGCCCCAAGAAGTTCAGCTCTTTTGCCTGTAAAAAAAAAACATACAATACCCCCCCCAACATTACAACCCACCACCCACATACCCCTAATCTAACCCAAACCCCCCTTAAATAAACCTAACACTAAGCCCCTGAAGATCTTCCTACCTTATCTTCACCATACCAGGTTCACCGATCCGTCCTGAAGAGCTCCTCCGATGTCCTGATCCAAGCCCAAGCGGGGGGCTGAAGAGGTCCATGATCCGGCTGAAGTCTTCATCCAAGCGGGAGTTGAAGAGGTCCATGATCCGGATGAAGTCTTCTATCAACGGCATCTTCAATCTTCTTTCTTCCGGATCCATCTTGCAGACCTCCGACGCGGAACATCCTCTTCTCCCGACGCCTACTAGCCGAATGACGGTTCCTTTAAGGGACGTCATCCAAGATGGCGTCCCTCGAATTCCGATTGGCTGATAGGATTCTATCAGCCAATCGGAATTAAGGTAGGAATATTCTGATTGGTCAATAGAATGTGAGCTCAATCTGATTGGCTGATTGGATCAGCCAATCGGATTGAACTTGATTCTGATTGGCTGATTCCATCAGCTAATCAGAATATTCCTACCTTAATTCCGATTGGCTGATAGAATCCTATCAGCCAATCAGAATTCGAGGGACGCCATCTTGGATGACGTCCCTTAAAGGAACCGTCATTCGGCTAGTAGGCGTCGGGAGAAGAGGATGTTCCGCGTCGGAGGTCTGCAAGATGGATCCGGAAGAAAGAAGATTGAAGATGCCGTTGACTTCATCCGGATCATGGACCTCTTCAGCTCCCGCTTGGATGAAGACTTCAGCTGGATCATGGACCTCTTCAGCTCCCGCTTGGATGAAGACTTCAGCCGGATCATGGACCTCTTCAGCCCCCCGCTTGGGCTTGAATCAGGACATCGGAGGAGCTCTTCAGGACGGATCGGTGAACCTGGTATGGTGAAGATAAGGTAGGAAGATCTTCAGGGGCTTAGTGTTAGGTTTATTTAAGGGGGGTTTGGGTTAGATTAGGGGTATGTGGGTGGTGGGTTGTAATGTTGGGGGGGTATTGTATGTTTTTTTCTACAGGCAAAAGAGCTGAATTCTTTAGGGCATGCCCCGCAAAGGGCCCTGTTCAGGGCTGGTAAGGAAAAAGAGCTTTGAACTTTAGTAATTTAGAATAGGGTAGGGCATTTTTTTTATTTTGGGGGGCTTTGTTATTTTATTAGGGGGCTTAGAGTAGGTGTAATTAGTTTAAAATTTTTGTAATATTTTTCTTATGTTTGTAAATATTTTTTTATTTTTTGTAACTTAGTCCTTTTTTATTTTTTGTACTTTAGCTAGTTTATTTAATTGTATTTATTTGTAGGAATTGTATTTAATTAATTTATTGATAGTGTAGTTGTAGGTTAATTGTAGGTAATTGTAGGTAGTTTATTTAATTAATTTATTGATAGTGTAGTGTTAGGTTTAATTGTAACTTAGGTTAGGATTTATTTTACAGGTAATTTTGTAATTATTTTTAACTATTTAATAGCTATTAAATAAATATTAATCCTAAAATAGCTATAATATAATTATAATTTATATTGTAGCTATATTAGGATTTATTTTACAGGTAAGTATTTAGCTTTAAATAGGAATAATTTATTTAATAAGAGTTAATTAATTTCGTTAGATTAAAATTATATTTAATTTAGGGGGGTGTTAGTGTTAGGGTTAGATTTAGCTTTAGGGGTTAATACATTTATTAGAATAGCGGTGAGGTCCGGTTGGCAGATTAGGGGTTAATAAGTGTAGGCAGGTGGAGGCGACGTTGTGGGGGGCAGATTAGGGGTTAATAAATATAATATAGGGGTTGGCGGTGTTAGGGGCAGCTGATTAGGGGTACATAAGGATAACGTAGGTGGCGGTCGGCAGATTAGGGGTTAAAAAAATGTAATCGAGTTGCGGCGATGTGGGGGGACCTCGGTTTAGGGGTACATAGGTAGTTTATGGGTGTTAGTGTACTTTAGAGTACAGTAGTTAAGAGCTTTATAAACCGGCGTTAGCCCAGAAAGCTCTTAACTACTGACTTTTTTCCTGCGGCTGGAGTTTTGTCGTTAGATGTCTAACGCTCACTTCAGACGCGACTCTAAATACCGGAGTTAGAAAGATCCCACTGAAAAGATAGGATACGCAATTGACGTAAGGGGATCTGCGGTATGGAAAAGTCGCGGCTGAAAAGTGAGCGTTAGACCCTATTTTGAGTGACTCCAAATACCGGAGTTAGCCTAAAACCAGCGTTAGCAGCCTCTAACGCTGGTTTTCACGGCTAACGCCAAACTCCAAATCTAGGCCTAAGTTACAAAAAATATAAAAAACTAACACTTAGATTACGAGTTTTGCGTTAGATGCTGTACGGTGCTAATGAGCAGTTTATGCTCACCGCTCCCTTACAGACAGCGCTGGTATTACGGGTTTTTACAACCCAGGCAAGAAGTGAGCGTTGAGCAAAATTTACCGCACTCCAATACCAGCGCTGCTTACGTTAGCGGTGAGCTGGTGTAACGTGCTCGTGCACGATTTCCCCATAGGAATCAACGGGGAGAGCCAGCTGAAAAAAGTCTAACACCTGCCAAAAAGCAGCGTAAAACACCTTAACGCAGCCCCATTGATTCCTATGGGGAAATACATTTTATGTCTACACCTAACACCCTAACATGAACCCCGAGTCTAAACACCCCTAATCTTACACTTATTAACCCCTAATCTGCCGCCCCCGACATCACCGCCACCTACATTACACCTTGTTCCAAATTATTATGCAAATTCTATTTCAGTGTCACAAAGATTATATATATTTTTTTTTCAGTTTAACTCATGGATGGCATTGTGTCTCAGGGCTCTTTTGATCACTGAAAACAATCTCAGACACCTGTGATAATTAGATTGCCAGGTGAGCCCAATTAAAGGAAAAACTAAGAAAAGGAGTGTGTTCCACATTATTAAGCAGAGCACCATTTTCAAGCAATATGGGGAAGAAAAAGGATTTCTTTGCTGCCGAAGAGTGAAATAGTTCAATGCCTTGGACGAGGTATGAAAACATTAGATATTTCACGAAAACTTAAGCGTGATCATCACACTATTAAGAGATTTGTGGCTGATTCAGAGCACAGACGGGTTTGTGCAGATAAAGGCACATTGAGGAAGATTTCTGCCAGATCCATGCATCGGATCAAGAGAGCAGCTGCTAAAATACCATTACATAGCAGCAAACAGATATTTGAAGCTGCTGTTGCCTCTGGAGTCCTACGGACATCAAGGTGTAGAGTCCTCCAGAGTCTTGCAACTGTGCATAAACCTTCCATTCGGCCACCACTAACCAATGCTCACAAGCAGAAATGGCTGCATTGGGCAGAAAAATACATGAAGACTAATTTTCAAACAGTCCTGTTCACTGATGAGTGCCGTGCAAACCTGGAAGGTCCAGATGGATGGAGTAGTGGATGGTTGTTGGACGGCCACCCTGTTCCAACAAGGCTGCGACGTCAGCAAGGCGGTGGTGGAGTCATGTTTTGGGCCGGAATCATGGGAAGAGAGCTGGTCGGACCCTTTAGGGTCCCCAAAGGTGTAAAGATGACCTCTGCAAAGTATGTGGAGCTCCTGACTGACCACTTCCTTCCCTGGTACTATGCTTTCCGTAATAAAATCATCTTCATGCATGACAATGCACCATCTCAAACTGCAAAGAATACCTCTGCATCAATGGCTGCTATGGGGATAAAAGGAGAGAAAGTCATTGTGTGGCCTCCATCCTCCCCTGACCTCAATCCTATTGAGAACCTTTGGAGCATCCTCAAGCAAAAGATCTATGAGGGTGGGAGGCAGTTTACATCCAATTAGCAGCTCTGGGAGGCTATTCTGACATCTTGCAAACAAATTCAAGCAGAAACTGTCCAAAAACTCACAAGTTCAATGGATGCAAGACTTGTGAAGCTGCTATCAAATTATGGGTCCTATGTTAAAATGTAACGTAACCTGTTAAAATGTTTAAAAAGTTAAAATGTTGTTCAAAGTTTGATTGAAATAGCTTTTGATTTCAGTAAATATGCTGCAAACACAACAAATGACAATTTTCAGTTCTTTACAACCTATAAAGTGTTTTGAAACTTACTGTGCGTAATAATTTGGAACAGTGCATTGTACGTTTTGTATTTAAAAAAAAAATACTGTTATCATTAGGAGGTTTGTTCAATAAAATTTGAATTGTACTCTTAATAGTTGATAACATGAGAATTATGCTGACTGTTGTTTACATCAATTATTTAGGTAAATGAGAAAGATATAATTGGCATAATAATTTGGAACAGGGTGTATATTATTAACCCCTAATCTGCCGCTCCGGACACCGCCACCACCTACATTATACTTATGAACCCCTAATCTGCTGCCCCCAACATCGCCGACAACTACATTATATTTATTAACCCCTAATCTGCCACCTCCAATGTCGCCGTCACCTACCTACATTTATTAACCCCTAATCTGCTGCAACCAACGTCTCTACCACTGTAATAAACATATTAACCCCTAAACCGCCACACTCCCACCTCGCAAACATTAGTTAAATATTATTAACCCCTAATCTGCCGGCCCTAACATCGACGCCACCTACCTACATTTATTAACCCCTAATCTGCCGCCCCCAACGTCACCGTCACTATATTAAAGTTATTAACCCCTAAACCTAAGTCTAACCCTAAACTTAACACCCCCAAACTTAAATATAATTAAAAGAAATCTAAATAAAATTACTATAATTAACTAAAGTATTCCTATTTAAAACGAAATACTTACCTGTAAAAAAACCCTAAGATAGCTACAATATAACTATAACTGAATGAAGGTCCCTTTAAATGACGTCATCCAAGATGGCGTCCCTTCAATTCCGATTGGCTGATAGAATTCTATCAGCCAATCGGAATTGAAGGGATGCCATCTTGGATGATGTCATTTAAAGGAACCTTCATTCAGTCTTAGCCGTCGTCAGAAGAGAATGCTCCGCGTCGGATGTCTTGAAAATGGACCCGCTCCGCGCCGGGTGGATGAAGATAGAAGATGCCGTCTGGATGAAGACTTCTGCCCGTCTGGAGGACCACTTCGCCCGGCTTAGATGAAGATTTCTCCCGGCTTTGTTGAGGACTTCTGCCCGGTTGGATGAAGACTTCTCCCGGTAAGGTGATCTTCAAGGAGTTAGTGTCAGGTTTTTAGTTTTTTTTAATGTGGTATTGGGTGGGTTTTAGAGTAGGGTTGGTTGTGTGGGTGGTGGGTTTTAATGTTGGGGGGGGATTTGTACTTTTTTTTTACAGGTAAAAGAGCTGATTACTTTCAGGCAATGCCCCGCAAAAGGCCCTTTTAAGGACTATTTGTAATTTAGTGTAGGGTAGGGCTATTTTATTTTGGGGGGGCTTTTTTATTTTGTTAGGGGGATTAGATTAGGTGTAATTATTTTAAAAATCTTGTAATTTGTTTATTATTTTCTGTATTTAGTGTTTTGTTTTTTTGTACTTTAGATAATTTAATGTAATTGTATTTAATTGTATTTAATTTAGGGAAATAATTTAATTGTAGTGTAGTGTTAGGTGTAATTGTAACTTAGGTTAGGTTTTATTTTACAGGTACTTTTGTATTTATTTTAACTAGGTAGTTATTAAATAGTTAATAACTATTTAATAACTATTCTACCTAGTTAAAATAAATACAAACTTGCCTGTAAAATAAAAATAAACCCTAAGCTAGATACAATGTAACTATTAATTTTATTGTAGCTAGCTTAGGGTTTATTTTATAGGTATTTAGTTTTAAATAGGAATAATTTAGTTAATTATAGTAATTTTATTTATATTTATTTAAATTAAATTTAAGTTAGGGGGTGTTTGGGTTAGACAGGTTTTGAGGTTAATAACTTTAATATAATGGCGGTGACGTTGGGGGTGGCAGATTAGGGGTTGATAAATGTAGGTAGGTGGCGTCGATGTTAGGGACGGCAGATTAGGGGTTAATAATATTTAACTAATGTTTGTGATCCGGGAGTGTGGCGGTTTAGGGGTTAATATATTTATTATAGTGGCGGCGATGTCCGATTCGGCAGATTAGGGGTTAAAAAATTAATTTTAGTGTTTACGATGTGGCGGGGGGGGGCTCGGTTTAGTGGTTAATAGGTAGTTTATGGGTGTTAGTGTACTTTTTAGCACTTAAGTTAAGAGTTTTATGCTACGGCGTTGTAGTGTAAAACTCTTAACTACTGACTTTAAAATGTGGTACCAGTCTTGACAGGAGAGGGTGTACCACTCACTTTTTGACAGACTCGTAATACCGGTGCTATGCAAGTCCCATTGAAAAAAAGAGAATACGCAATTTACGTAAGTGGATTTGCGGTATTTCCAAGTCTGGCCAAAAAAGTGAGCGGTACACCTGTACCTGCAAGACTCATAATACCAGCGGGCGTTAAAAAGCAGCGTTAGGACCGGCCAACGCTGCTTTTTAAGCCTAACGCACAACTCATAATCTAGCCGTAAATTAAGAAAAAAAACCCCACCTTATCAAAAATAAAAAAGAGTTACACCTAATCTAATAGCCCTTTCAAAATAAAAAAGCCCCCCCAAATTAAAAAAAAGTAGCCTACAATAAACTACCAATGGCCCTTAAACAGTAAAACCCACCCTCCAACCAGCCAAACCCCCAAATAACCCCCCCAGACTATCCACTTACAGTTCTTGAAATACCGCTTGAAGGATCCATCCAGCCGGCGAAGTCATTATCCAGGTGGCAAGAAGTCTTCATCTGGGCGGCCTCTGCAATCTTCATGTAGCCGGAGAAGTCCTCATCCAGTTGGCAAGAAGTCTTCATCCAGGCGGCATGTTCTTTCTTCATCCATCCGGCGCGGAGCAAGTCCATCCTGAAGACATCCGGCGTGAAGGATCCTCTTCATACAGTCACCGCCGTAAACTGGAACTTTTTTCTCTCTACAGTAAACTGGAACTTCAATGCAAGAGACGTCATCTAAGATGGCGTCCCTTGCATTCCTATTGGCTGAAAGATTTCAATCAGCCAATAGGAAAAGAGCTGCTAAAATCCTCTTAGTTGACTGGAACAGCCAATAGGATTTGAGCAGCTGTCATTCTATTGGCTGTTCCAATCAGCCAATAGGATGAAAGCTCAATCCTATTGGCTGATTGAAACAGCCAATAGGATGAGAGCTGCTCAAATCCTTTTGGCTGATTGGAACAGCCAATAGGATTTTAGCAGCTCTAATCCTATTGGCTGATTGAAATCTTTCAACCAATAGGAATGCAAGGGACGCCATATTGGATGACATCTTGAATGATGTCACTTGCATTGAAGTTCCAGTTTATGGCAGCGACTGTATGAAGAGGATGCTCCATGCCTGATGTCTTCAGGATGGACCCGCTCCACGCCGGATGGATAAAGATAGAAGATGCCGTCTGGATGAAGACTTCTTGCTGACTGGATGAGGACTTCTCTGGCTAGATGAAGATGGAACAGACCGCTCCGATGAAGGCTTCTTGCCGCCTGGATGATGACTTCGCCGGCTGGATGGATCCTTCAAGCGGGACTTCAAGAACTGTAAGTGGATCGTCAGGGTTTAGTGTTAGGTTTTTTTAAGGGTTGTTTGGGTGGGTTTTATTTTTAGATTAGGGTCTGGGCATGTAAAAGAGCTAAATGCCCTTTGAAGGGCAATGCCCATACAAATGCCCTTTTCAGTGCAATGGGGAGTTTAGATTATTTTAGATAGTTTTTTATTTTGGTGAGTTGGTTGGGTGGTGAGTTTTACTGTTGGGGGTGTTTGTATGTTTTTTACAGGTTAAAGAGCTGATTTCTTTGGGGCAATGCCCCACAAAAGATTAGGTGTAATTCTTTTTTATTTTTGATAATGTGTTATTTTTTTCTTCGTAATTTAGGGTTTTTTATTTTTTGTAACTTAGCGTTTATTTTTTTTTGTAGTTTAGTAATTTGTAATAATGTTTAATAGTATATTGAAATAATTTTAGTAGGGTTAGGTTTTTTTATTATGTAATTTAGTTTATTTAATTGCTAGTTTAATTTAATCTTAGTATAATAGTTATGGTAGGTTAATTAATAGTTTAAAATAGTTTCTTTTAATTCTACAGGTAAGTTTAAATTTATTTGAAGATAGGGTTGTTGTAATTTTAATTTAAAGTTAGCGGGTTGATAGGTTTAGTGGTTAATAGCTTAATTTAGTTTATGGTGATGTGGGGGGCTGACAGTTTAGGGGTTAATAGGTTTAGCTAGTGGTAGTGATGTGGGAGGCCAGAGGTTTAGGAGTTAATACGTTTATTTAGGTTGCGGCAGAGTCGAGGAGCCGCGGTATAGGGGTTAATACAATTATTTAGGTTGCGGCGGGAACGGGGAGCGGCGGGATAGGGGTTAATACATTTATTTAGGTTGTGGCGGGGTCGGGGAGTGGCGGGATAGGGATTAAAGGGCCACTAAACCCAAAATCTTTCTTTCATGATTCAGATAGAACATACAAATTTAAACATTACAATTTACTTCTATTATTTATTTTGCTTCATTTTTTAGATATCCTTATTAGAAGAAAAAGCAATGCACATGGGTGAGCCAATCACATGAGGCTTCTATGTGCAGCAACCAATCAGCAGCTACTGAGCATATCTAGATATGCTTTTCAGCAATGAATATCAAGAGAATAAAACAAATTAGATAATAGAAGTAAATTAGAAAGATGTTTAAAAATGCATTCTATTTCTAAATCATGAAAGAAAAAATGTGTGTATCATGGCCCTTTAATAACTTTATTTATGTTGCAGCAGTGTCAGGAAGCGGCGGGATTGGGGTTAAACATTTTATTATAGTGGCGATGTTTAGTGACAGGGTATAAATAAAGTTGGTAAAAAGCTGAATAGACGTGAGATCGATGACTGTTAGTTAAAAACAGTCCGATGCTCATCGCCCCCTACTTGGTGTGGGTCTTTTTATCAGCTTTTTTATAAATAAGGAGAGCATATTGATATATTCCAACAATGACATATAATCATTTGCTTCATCGAAAGAACAATCAAGTAATGTATTGCAGAAAGGTTATGATATTCGGCTAGTAATCACTGAAGGGGAGGCTAAAGTATCCTGTCGTGCAAAGAACTTTTTCAATGTTAATTTTTGAATACATTTATTAACATCTATAACAGTTTCAAAAATATTAAAATCATTAGCTGGTACAAAACCCAAACCTAAATGCAATACACCTTCTTGTTCCTCTGTCAATTGATGGCTAGATACATTAATCGCTGTGTGACTTTGTACTTGTTCTTCTGATGGTTTCCCCTTAGCCCATATCTCTTGTCTATCGATTGTGATTAGTTTATCCCTCCGTTTTGTATTCCTATGCCTTTTGCCCTTTGTTCCTTGGGAAAAACCTGCACTATACCAACTTGATTTGTGGGATCTGCTAATTGGATTGGATAGAAGCATCCCTATTCAGTTGTGTGATCTCAAATGTAGGTGCTATGTGTCTAGTAGTTGAAACCATAGTGTTGTTCTGAGAGATAAGGGGATGTATGACCTCTGATGGAACATTAACAACAGTATATGAATCTGCAGCTATGTCATTAGCAACTCTATTCCTATTCTGGGTGTTTCCTCTGATACGGAATGGAGTATGGTAGAACTATTTTCCTCTTTCTCAATTACATCTGTATCTGAAAAAGATACTTGTTTCCCTCTCTGTTTTTGTTGTTTTTTTGCTATTGTTGAACCTCCTGGACTTTTTCTTGGTATTATAGATACCATTTTGTTTTTATAGTCCAAAAGATCATGATCAAATCTTTTAAATTCCATCATCAATGTACTCTTTTACAGAAGTACAGTCCCTTTCAGAATGTCATCAAATGTGTTATATTCCTTGTGGGTCAGAAATTGATTAAGATTTTCCTGAAGTCTGGTAATTTCTTTGCAAAGTTGCTCTAACTGTTGTTTTTTGAAAACAATCAGCATATTCATTAATTTTACAGAGTAGTCAGTCAAAATGGCATTTCATCTTTCTATGAAGGTTTTGTCAGTAACCATAAAAGTAGGGAATTTAAAGATTCTTAGAAGTCTAGGAATCTTGTCCAGGGTAAGGTACCTTTCCATCAAATTTATGTCCCTCCAGGTTTTATGTTCCTTGATAAGGAGGTTTTCCAGTTTTAGGAATACATCAGTAATATTAAGTTTACGTGTTTGGCAAGAAAATAATTAATTCAAGGATGTTCTGGAATGGTCCACGTCGGATACTGCTCTAAGGGGAAATGGTATAGTAGGTTCCATGATTATCTGATAATGTGTCCAATAGTTTGTAAGTCTCAGTCAGTCCCAGTGAAAAAGTAATTGAACTGAGAGGAGATAGGAAAAATAGGGTAAAGAAAAGGATTATGCAAATCTCATAGTGCCGAGAGTTCCAAACAAACCACTCAAGGCTCACTAAAACTGGGTGATATTTTCATAGAAAGAATCTTACGCTCTAGTTCCCAATTTGAAAAGCCTAGATAGTAAAATGTTATCTGTACGTTAAACGTGGATCCTTATAGTAGCTCAGAAAACATCCCCTCGTTAGTGCTATTCTCCCATGACCAGCTATGACTGTAATAAGGAACAGTGCAAGGCTGCACTATTCATGCACAAAAATCACAGTCTTAGCCTTGCATGTGATGCTCCGTTAGATATCCCTAAGGTATGTGACTCTCCCAGGGTCCTGTCACAAAGGTGGCACCTACGTACTGAGCCTTCATGGAACCCAACCTAAGGAATGGGGTATATTCACCTCTGCATCCATTTGTGTAGTACGTAGGCAATCAGTGTTGGAAAAACACCATGCGCCACCACAGGAAGTGACTATGCCCTGATGGCGGAAGTAGTCACACATTAAGAGTCCCTCTGTGATGCCGCATTGGAACCGCAATGGAGCTGGAACATGGGTATTTGCATAAGATGTAGACAAAATGAAAAATCCTCACTATGAAACCAAGGAGTGGGAAGAACTGAGACAATACCTTGTTTACCCGGCAAACCGCTGCTGGCTTCCCCAAGCCAGAATAACATAGGAAAAAATGGAGCACAGGTAAGAGCAAGGAAAAATATTTATTAAATCATGGAACTAAAAAAAGCAAGTGTAAAACTACATGTAGAGAGGGGACAGACGCGTTTCGGCTCACGCCTTCCTCTGTGACCTGAAAACACGATAAGACTGAAGCCCTTTGCATTTAAGTAGATGAAACATGAAAGCATATTTATGCAATATTCATATTTAATAAAGTTTTATACTGTGTATTTACTGTAAATATTTCACATTCTAATTTTATACACATAGCGGAATATGTTCTATTTATTTATAAATAGATATTCCTATATATATATATATATCTGTATAAATGTATACCTATATATAATCATCTCTATATAGGTATAAATATATATTGTACCAAAACACCATCAGATATATGTAGACATATGTATTTATGAATAAACAGAACTTATTTTTCTATGTGAAGAACATTTGAATGTTAAATATTCATATTTTCATGTTATGTTAGCGCACACGAGAATGTGCAATCATGTTTGCATGCAAGTGTGGTGTTAGGTTTCTTTTCCACTTTTTTTCTCCATTAACTTTTATGGGGGAATAGGTTATAACGCGCGATATTCTAAGTTCGGCTTTTTGCGTGTGTCAGGATAGCACAATAGTGATAACATTTTACTTTTAACTCATAATACAGATGCAACCCAACGCGTGCAAAAAGTTGACTTCTAGTGCAATTAGTGCTCTAGCAAAAGCAATAAATAGCACTCCACTCATAATCTGGCTCAATGTGTTTTATGGCATTCCCAAAACATGTATGAAATATATCACATTACAGTTGTTAAATGCAAACTCCAGGACCCTTTATCTTTAAAGCCTGAACAACCAACACTAGTCACATATTTAATAGTATAATTTAATTAACTAACAATAAAAACAGATGAGAATTCATATTTTGTAAGATATTTCAGATGAAACAAAGCAGGAAGCTACCTCTGCTTACTTGATGACTTAGGGCACATGTATGAAATATAAACAAATATAGGGCTAGATTACAAGTAACTTGCTATAAGATTTTTTTTTTTGCTTGCATGCTAACTGCGATCAAAGTAAACTGTTAATGTAATACTAGTTGAAAGTATAAAGTTAGCTCACAAGCGAAACCCAATGCACGCTAACTTTAGGGGAATGAAAGGTAGCAGAGTCTCCTGTAATGGAGTTAAGGGATGAGCTGACAGGCTAGTGGAAAATCCCAGTGCAGTGTAGTAGCAACAATGTTGCAAGGTGAGGGGAGGTCTTAGGCTCACCTAATATAAAGGAAGTTCTGGAACAATCTGGCCTCTTCCACCTGGGATTTTGCAAGGAGAAAGTTTTGCCATTCTTCAAGTGAAAATGTCTAGATCAAAGAGAAGTGCTGCGGTGCCCATTCGCTTCAGGGAGTCCACTGGGAGATCCTTGAGGAGTGCACCTGTAATAGAGGAGGAAGATGAGGATGTGGTGCCACCGACTCCGGCGGAAACAAGGCCAGTATTGCCTGTGTTAACCCCCAATGTTATAATAAATAACCCCCCACCCCCTGAACCTGCACCCGCCAGCCTTGGTACTGTTATGGTTACAGGACAGGCGGGTGCAGTGAGCTCTGGCCCATCTAACTTAGACCAAGCTTTGGAGGCAGGCCTGGGGGCCCTCACGGCCTCCGGGTTGTCTCCTGTGGCAGCGGCGGCCATCGTGGGCATGTTTAAGGCCTTGACGGCCGCCGTGTTGCCTCCGGTAGTGGGTCAGGCTGAACCGGGGCCTAGCGCCCCTCAGCAACAGCCTCCTTTACCCCATGTGGGCCCGGGGCCTAGCGGGACTACACAGGGGCCTAGCGTGTCCTATCATCCGGCCGGGTCCCTGGGGCCCGGACCGGATGCTTCAGTGGTGGCTCAGTCGGGGAGCGGTGTGGGGCTTGGGGGTCCTCGCCCGCCCGCCGGACCGCATTCGTCATTGGTGGCTCAGTCGGAGCCTGCTACTACCAGTGCAGGCTCCGGTTGCGGCCTCGCGTCTGGCGCGCCCATTTCCGGCCGGTCATGTGACACGCGTGACGTCAATTCCGGCGCCGCGAGAGTCACACGGCCGGAACATGGAGCGGATGGACGCGTTCCTGGGGCCAGAAAGAGGCCTAGCCGGGTACTCTCCACAGGTGAGGGGGGAGTATCCGGGCAGGCCCGCTCCGCTGCGCTACACTCTGCAGCACCTAGCATGACAGACAGGGCAACTGTAGTGCAGAGAGGACGCGGCTTGCATAGGGGGAGGCTCATGGGATCTAAGGTTACCAGGCAGGCATATGGGAGAGCGAGAAGTGCATTGCTGGGGCGCCAGTGGTATAGCAGGGGGGGTTCCGGCAATACTGATGTACCCCAAAAGGGGGCGACTGTGCTCGCAGACAGGGCGCAAGGGGAGTCACGGCAACCAACAGCTGCAGGGGTTCAGAGCATACACTCAGGCAGGGAACACCTGGTCAGTGCATCACCCGTTGTTGCAGGGTCAGTGAATGAATGGAGTGGTGACAGGGGTGAGCAGAGGGCCAGAGGGATCTCGACTGGGGCAGGGGTTAGTACGTCCACCCCAGTTGGGGGGTAGCAGGCAGGAGGGCCGCATGGCTGGCCTGGATACTCCCCTCTTGTTTGTTTCTCCCCCACAGGACACGCAGGTTGCACAGCAGAGGACAGAGGTCTCCGGTCCAGCAGGAGCTGGACTGTCGGTACAGCCGTCAGGAGGATCAGCGGTGGCAACACCAGGGACATCTACACCTTCCACATCGGCTGTTGGTGAGAGAAATTTATATAACCTGTCACGCACCTTTGACACCGATTATAGCACTGATTCAGACTCAGATGGGGGGAAGAAATTAGGGCTAAATAGCAAGGGACAGCGCCGCATGTTTAAAATGTTGAAGGTGCTGGTTGCTGAGCGAAATCAGGCTAAGGGCGTAGGTAGTATGGAGCAACCTGCGCTGCTGGCGGGTCCAAGCTCTGTGTCCGCCTCCGCCGGCAGTGCGCAGGGAGGCGAGAGCACGGCGCAGCCGCGGGACATATCAGTTAGTGACAGAAGGGTGGCTCTGCAGGGGGACTCTTATCCCTGCAAGATACACTGCCTGCATGCGCATCTCAAACCCAAAACGATACAGAAAATTCGCGATCACAAATACGTCAATATGTTCGAGCTGTCGCTAGAGGCGCAGTGCGACAAAGAGCGTAGCGAGGATGGGACTGGACCGAAGAAGATCCAGCGCCCAGATACATTTGATGAGTGGAGGCGGTGCTTTAGGGTATTCTCCTCCTGCTACATCGAACAGAGGCCGGAGGCCGTGGTAGACGTGATTAAGTACGCTGAGATAATAGAATGTATCTATAATAGGTATGGGGAAGGCATGTGGCGTGCTTATGATAGTGAGTTTAGGAGGAAAATGGTTGGGAATCCAGTTTTGAACTTTGGGGTGAAAGACTTGGACTTGTGGTCCCTGCTCATACCGTAAAAAGGGGGGGCAGGGGGATCGATGCTGCGGACAGGGCCCCAGAGGCCTCCGAGCATCATCAAGCGTCGGGGCAGGGAGTGTTGGAAGTACAACGAGAAGCAATGCGATAAGGGCGCTTCTTGTTCCTTTCGGCACGCCTGCATGTACTGCAGCGGTCAACACCCAGGTGTTGAATGCCCGAAGCGGAGGGACGGAGGAGCCTTCCGTGGGGCAAAATCGGGGGGGGCTGGATCAAAGAGCTCCAACACCCCTGAAGCTGGACGCCATTAGATCTTGGCTGGCAGCCTACCCGAACAGGGTTTCGGCTGCCAACCTACTGGCGGGGATTGCGGAAGGTTTCAAGATACCAACATTGGGGTTGGTAACGGGGTCCTCGTCGCATAAGAATTTAAAATCGGCTTATGAAATGCCGGGCGAAGTTAGGGCGAAACTGAGCAAAGAAATTGCTTTGGGAAGATTTGCTGGTCCATTTGAGCAACCTCCCATCCCTGACCTTGTTATTTCCCCTCTAGGGGTGGTCCCCAAAAAGGAACCAGGGAAGTTTCGCCTGATTCAGCATTTGTCCTATCCGAAAGGGGGTTCCGTCAACGACGCTATAGACCCCCTGATAAGCTCGGTGTCTTACCAATCGTTTGACCAGGCGTTGGAGTTGGTAGTGACGGCGGGTCCGGGCGCGCTGCTAGCCAAAATGGACATCGAGTCTGCCTTTCGGTTACTCCCTATACACCCAGCATCTTTCAGACTGATGGGGTGTAAATTTGAGGGGAATTATTTTATCGACAAATGCTTGCCCATGGGTTGCTCGCTATCGTGTGCTTATTTTGAAGAGTTTAGCTCATTCTTGCACTGGGCTATCATCACGGCGGCCGGTGGGGGAATAGTCGCTCATTACCTGGACGACTTCCTGCTGGTTGGCGCCGCGAACACACGCGAATGCGATCGGCTGATCGCAGTAATGCGAGGGCTAATGTCAAAATTTGGAGTGCCACTAGCTGAGGAAAAAACACAGGGCCCCTGTACAAGACTCACGTACCTGGGGATCGAAATTGACACTGCTGCAAGGCTATGTCGTCTTCCAGCTGACAAGGTGGAAGCAATGCTCTCAGCAGTGCGCAAAGCCGGGGCAGCAAAGAGCATGCCCCTGAGGGAGCTGCAGTCAGTGCTAGGCTTACTCAATTTTGCGTGCAAAATTATACCCATGGGTCGCGTGTTCAACAGGAGGATGGAAGCTTTGCTCTCCACTCCGCACGGGGCACGTAAAGTGGTGGTTTCGGAAGACATGCGGGAAGACTTGAAGGTATGGGAGCACTTCCTGCAGGGTTTCAATGGAACACTTCTTTGGCGCGCTCCTAGGGTTTCCAGTCAGACAGTGCACCTGCTGACGGATGCAGCTGGAGCGGCGGGTTATGGCGCCTATTTGGATGGGCAATGGAGCGCCGAGCCATGGCCCCTGTCATGGGTCCAAGTCGGTCTGACAAGGAACTTGACACTTTTGGAGCTCTTTCCCATAGTTGTGGCCATGGAGCTCTGGGGGCCGGCGTTAAAGGATAGATACATCGTGTTTTGGACAGACAACGCTAGCGTTGTGTTCGCCATAAATAGGTTGTCTGCGTCGTCACCGGTAGTTGTTAGGTACTTGCGACAGCTAGTGCTGAGGTGCTTGCAATACAATATTCAGTTTTCCGCGAGGCACGTTCCCGGGGTCAACAACACCCTGGCGGACGCACTCTCGAGGTTTCAATGGGAGCAGTTTCGCAGACTGGCCCCTAACGCAGCAGCAGTTGGCTTACCTTGTCCCCACTCTATTTGGCAGTTGGCGGGGCAGGGAGGTCCATAGGGCACCTAGTGAGGGCATCCCTGGTGCCGAATACGTGGAGAGCTTATTCACAGCACTGGGGCGAGTGGGTAAGTTACTGTCACGAAAGGGTCTCGAGGGATCTGTTCTTGGAGTGGCTGGCAGAGAAACACGGGCAAGGGACTTCGAAGGGCGCTATATCCAATAGAATAGCTGCAATCTCCTTCTTTTGCAATATGCTAGAGTGGCCCAATATCACGAAAGGTTTCCTGGTGAAGCAAGTGATTAAGGGCTGGGGAAGGCTCGAGGGTAGAGCGAAAGATGCGCGCGAACCTGTCACATTTTGTAGGCTAGCCAAGCTGTTGGACGCAATCGAGGGCATTTGCGTCGAACCCGGCGAAAGAGAACTGTTTCAGTGCGTATTCTCCTTGGCGTTCTTTGCGGCCCTCAGGCCGGGCGAGCTGGTCGCAACCTCAAAGGATGCGGTTAACACGGGTATGCAGTTGGCTCATGTCAAACTGGCGAGCGATAATTTGTTATTGTTTATCCCGCACTCGAAGACTGACCAGGAGGGGAAAGGGGTGTGGATCACTCTGACTCCCTCAGCATCGGGCGTCTGCCCGGTTGTGAGTACAAGGGCCTACATGGCGCAGCGACCGCGGGGCCCCGCCCAGTTCTTAGTGCCTTCCGACGGATCGAATCTCTCCCGGTACCAGTTCGCAGCTGTGCTCAGAAAGGTAGCGCTTGCAGCAGGTTTGGGGAACTGTAGAATCACCCCCCATTCCTTCCGAATAGGGGCTGCCACCAGCGCGGCGGCGCTAGGTTGGAAGGGAGAACGCATACAGAAGTTGGGCAGATGGAGGTCCCAATGTTACAAGTCTTACGTGCGCCCCCCAGCTGAGGCGTAGGGGGTATTCGGTGTAGGCGTAAGGAAACAGGCGTTTTACAGTTGTTCTGGTTGTGTTGTTTAAGTTTAGTCTTAGGTGATTGACTATGTAATCCGTTTTTCAGGTGTGGCTACAGGTCCTTCTCGCATCTGGATAATAGGGCACTCCTACGTGCACTGGGCGGCACTGAAGGCCCATTCTCTTCCTGAGGGGCAGCAGTTGGGGATTCCGACGTCTAAGGCATCAATACGGTGGTTGGGCCGTAGAGGCTTACAGTGGGATGGTTTGCCTGCCCTCCTCCAGAATGCCAGACATAGATGGGGACAGCCCCACATCATCCTCCTTCACATGGGGGGAAATGATATAGGGAGTGCACCGGCTCTGGACCTCATCAATGCGATGAGGTCGGATGTCAAGTGGATCTGTACCACGTTCCCGGGGGTTAGGCTGGCTTGGTCCAACATAATCCCCCGGCTGCGTTGGAGATATTTTCCCACACCTAGGATAGCATATAGGGTTAGAAAAAAAGTTAACAGGGAGCTGGGTAGAGCAGTACTAGAGGTAGGGGGTTTTGTGGTCCGCCATGAACTGATCTCAGCGGACAAAAAAGGGCTGTATCGCCCGGATGGGGTGCACCTGTCCGATGAAGGGCTGGTGATCTTCCTGGTGGACCTCAAAATGGCTCTGGTTAGTAATATTTAGCGGGTGGCGGCAAGAGCGTGGGAGTGCCTGTCTCTTGTGGCGGGAGGTCGTAGCCATCAACAATTGAGGGCGGAGTCTGCAGAGGTGACAGTCGGGCTAATGGGCGGGGGTGATGTCCTCAGGTCGTGACCTGGGGGGCCCCGCCCCGTGGGTCTGCTGGCTGAAGATCCTTTAGGACGTCCGCGCCTATTAGACGGAATGGGGTGGGGCCACATTTGCGCCCCACCCTTGGCATTTGCAATTCCACAACATCTGGCTGCGACCTCTTGTCATATGGAGCTAATAGTTTACTAGGCCTCGAATGCCGCCACAGGTTAAATATTTGAATGACTTCCGTTGAAGTCAAGTTAATATTTGTTAATAAATATGACCATCGTTATGGTCTTTAAATCCCAGCTATCTGTGTCGTGTCTTTATTTATAAGTTAAGTAGTTATGTTAAGTTGTTTTTGTAAGGGGTTGGAACTACCAGATACAGCATCAGCCCTTAGGGGAATGAAAGGTAGCAGAGTCTCCTGTAATGGAGTTAAGGGATGAGCTGACAGGCTAGTGGAAAATCCCAGTGCAGTGTAGTAGCAACAATGTTGCAAGGTGAGGGGAGGTCTTAGGCTCACCTAATATAAAGGAAGTTCTGGAACAATCTGGCCTCTTCCACCTGGGATTTTGCAAGGAGAAAGTTTCCCTCCCTCCCAACCCTATTGTTAATGGTTAATTAAGTAGTTGCTAATGCAACATTTTTAGGCGTCATTCAGGCAGATGGCTTCCCGGACGGGTTGCTGGTCCTTTAGATGCGAAAGGCAGGGATGGGGTTAGTTGACCTAGTCTTGGTAAGACCTTAGCCGTAATTTATTTGCTTCCTGGATGAGCTTTGCTGCAGGGCTTGGCCATACCAGTGCCTTAGAGGCTGAAGCGCATCATAACATCCACGTATCTCCTAATGGCGGGAGGTCGTAGCCATCAACAATTGAGGGCGGAGTCTGCAGAGGTGACAGTCGGGCTAATGGGCGGGGGTGATGTCCTCAGGTCGTGACCTGGGGGGCCCCGCCCCGCGGGTCTGCTGGCTGAAGATCCTTTAGGACGTCCGCGCCTATTAGACGGAATGGGGTGGGGCCACATTTGCGCCCCACCCTTGGCATTTGCAATTCCACAACATCTGGCTGCGACCTCTTGTCATATGGAGCTAATAGTTTACTAGGCCTCGAATGCCGCCACAGGTTAAATATTTGAATGACTTCCGTTGAAGTCAAGTTAATATTTGTTAATAAATATGACCATCGTTATGGTCTTTAAATCCCAGCTATCTGTGTCGTGTCTTTATTTATAAGTTAAGTAGTTATGTTAAGTTGTTTTTGTAAGGGGTTGGAACTACCAGATACAGCATCAGCCCTTATTACTTCTGATATCACAACCACATTAACTTCTCCCCATAGACTTCAATGGAGCACGCTTTGGGAAAAAAAACCCTGACACTTATCGCTCATGTGCTAGCCTGACCCCGCATTAGACCAACTGCGCTAAAGCTGAAGGCAGTTATGAATATTTTACATTTCAATGCTCTTCACATAGAAGAAAATTCTCTTTTTATTTTTAAATATTTATTTCTATATATATCTGATGACTTTTTTTAAAATATATATTTATACCTATATATCTAATGAATATATATACAGATATATATATATCTATATCTATCTATCTATATATATATATATATATATATATATATATATATATATATATATATATATATATAGCAAAACAGGAAACAGCACTTAAGTGCTGTTTCCTGTTTTGCTACATTTCATCTACTCTAGCACCCTGGCCCTTGGAGAACTGTTTGTGAGAGTGCAACTGACTCTTTTTGCCTATATATATATATATATATATATATATATATATATATATATATATATATATATATATATAAAGGTAAAATTGTTTAGGCTTGCGCTGTGTTTTAATGCAAAAATTTCATTTGCTTAAATATACAGTTCCTCCTGATGTGTTTCTGAGCAGCTTAGTCTGGTGATTCCACTATCATCAAAATGGAACAAACAATTATGGATAGTATCTAGGGGGTACCAGACTATAGCGCTTGTAGCAAGGGAGTAACATAAAGGGGAGCACAGTTTTAAGGTGTAACACAAATGTACAGATTTACAGCAGGGTATAAAAAAACTTTTTTGTGGCTCACTTAGTCTGAGAAGTCTCTGTAGTGTCTTTGCTTCTCCTCTGTAGAGTATGGTAGTATTTAGAAATCAAAGATGACTGGCTTCTGTGTGGTGCCAATTAAGGTATCAAGAAATAAAATCTCCTTGTTAGAAAGGGGTTGAGTAACAGGCTTCCCCTCTCAGGGGTGTGGTAGATGCCTTTCAATGAAATAAATAAATGAAGCAAATGCCAGTGATTAGTGCAAATAAAATCTCCTTTATTTTAGCACAAAAACAAACCACTGTTTGTGCTGGTGAATTAAAAGTCTCTTGGTGTTGTTAAGTAAAAACTTTGTGCAGAAATTTGGGGTATTTAACTTCCCAAACAGGCTGTGATGGTTGTCACCTTGATTATGCACAAACAGTCTTCACTTCCTCAGAGTTTCACAAAACGCGTAAGGGCACACCCACTTGTGACATCACTTCCGGTCCAGCGAAACCACAACTCTATAGATCACTTGTGAAGCACAAGTCTATCCAACGCCATCCTAAGACAGGAAAGACTTGTGGAGGTTACAAAACACCTCACTTCTACAACCCACACAGGAACCTTCAGGAATCATTATTTTTCCTCAAAGTAAAAATCTGAACTTTTTACTTTTTGCAAAAAAAGAGAAACCAACAGGGATCATCAAGGAATCCTCTATACTGTTTATGTAAGTTCAGGACAACAACCATCACAGCCTGTTTGGGAAGGAAAATACCCCAAAATCTTGCATAAACCTTAATCTTTACACCATCTGGAGACAAAAATCTTCAAGGAATCCTCTGCACTGTTTGTGCATAATCAAGGCGACAACCATCAAAGCCTGTTTGGGAAGTTAAATACCCCAAATTTTACCTAACAACACCAAGAGACTTTTAATTCACCAGCACAAACACCGGTTTGTTTTTGTGATAAAATAAAGGAGATTTTATTTGCACTAATCACTGGCATTTGCTTCATTTATTTATTTCATTGAAAGGCATCACCTTAAAACTGTGCTCCTCTTTATGTTACTCCCTTTCTACAAGCGCTATAGTCTGGTACCCCCTAGATACTATATATATATATATATATATATATATATATATATATATATAAATATAAAGCACACAGAGGAAGTCCAGCATTCACTTTGCTAAGATTAAAAGCAAAAATAGAAGAGTTAGTTACTGCATCTGGCCAAAAGGGACAAGCCCAGGTACCACATCAAGGTCTCTCCCAAAACCTGGGTCCCTAAACAATGCAAGCTCACAATCAAGCAAACTGGGAACAAGTAAATTGGTGCACAGACTTATGTAATAACCCTAGATATATACAAAACACAGAAGGGGTCTGCACTCTCAGACTGGACTGGGTACACATCCCATGACCCTGCAACATGCGCACCCTTGGGTACTCAATAGAACTCTCAGGAAGCTGCACTGTCCCCAGAGTCCCAAGCAGTTAACACCAGACAGGCCTGGGTGCAAGGTCCATAGGGAAAATTATAAAACAAATTAATACAACACACAGAGAAAGTACAGCACTCAATTGCAAGCTCTCAGCTAAGATTAAAAGCAAAAATGGAAATGTTAGTTACCGCATCTGGCCAAATGGGACAAGCCCAGGTACCACATCAAGGTCTCTCCCAAAACCTGGGTCCCTAAACAGCCAAACAATGCAAGCTCTCAAACAAATAAACTGGGAACAAGTGAAGGGTGGACAGACTAGGTATAATCATCCTAGACACATACAAAACACGGAAGGGGACTATGCTCTCAGACTAGACTGGGTACACATCCCATGACCCTGCAACATGCACAGCCCTGGGTGCTCAATAGATCTCTCTGGAAGCTGCACTGTCCCCAGAGTTCCAGCCAGTTAACCCCAAACAGATCTGGGTGCAAGGCCCATTGGGAAAATTACACAACAAATTAATACAGCACACAGAGGAAGTCCAGTTTTACAGAAAAAGATTCTCTAATAAAATCTCTTCTTCCATAGCCTCTCCCCAGGTCATCACTATTATCATATAGTACTCCCCAGGTTACCTGTAAAGAGGCTGTGAGGAGTAGATCAGCTTGTTCAAACGGTAATAAAATGTGTCCATAGAAATCAATGGAGAAAAGAAAGTGGAAAAAAACTTTGCACCCTACTCGCAAAAATGACAAAAAAAGGGAAATAAAATGCTAACATAAGCACCTAGTCTAATAACCCCTAATCTGCCATCCCCCACATCACAAACTATCAAAATAATCTATTAACCCCAAAACTGCCATCCCAACACATTGCAAACTATCTAAGTAAATTATCAACCCCTAAACCACTATCCCCCCACATCACAAACTATCGAAATAAATTATTAACCCCTAAACCGCCACTCCCCACATTGCAAAGTAATAACTAAACCCCCTAACCTAACACCCCCTAACTTGAAACCAATTAAAATACCCATAAATTAAATACAAACTATAAAATTAAATTAAAACCTAAGCTTACCCTTAAAAAAACTAACATTACTTAAAAAAAATATTACCATTACCAAAATAGAAATCTACTCTTTACAAACAAAAACCCAAAAAACTAACATTTACACAAAAAAAACTTCCATTACAAAAAATAACAAAATCTTCCCTTACAAAAACTAACAAATGAAATTACCAAAAATAAAAAATAAATATTCCTATTCTAATATCCCCCCCCCCAAAAAAAAAATACCACTGTGGTGGGTTTGCGGTTTAGGAGTTAATACTTTTATTTAGTGTTTGCAATGTGGGGAGATGGCGGTTTAGGGGTTAATAGTGTAGTGCTTTGTGCAACTTTTTTATTATGGAACACACTTAAACAGAGCTCCTAGAGCACGGTATGGATTGATGCGGATAAGACTATTGCACTAGAGCAATGACAATTTATCCCGACTTATCCCGAATATCAGTGGAAGAAAAATTGATTGCAAAATAGTCGTTGTGCTAGCGCAAAGTCTGTTGTGCATCACTTGAAATCTTGCCCATTGAGTAGAAATAATAAAAGTATATAAATGGGGGGGGGGGGGGGCATGCCCGGGTGGCGGCCATGCTAGGTCGCTTTGAGTGAAGCTCTCAACGGGCGTAGTACTATTCTGTTATTATCTGACTGATCTACACTGTATTGGATGGTGAAGAACCGATATTTAGACAAAGGAAGCAATGCTGAAGAGATCAATATCCATAGCATAGATACTAGGATTGCTAGACCTAAACCCGGACCATCATAATAATAGGCGACGTCCTTGTGCCGAGATTTCATGCTCCCATCCCTGTGAGCTAGATACTGCTAGACTGCTGACTACTACAATAAACAAGTATCATGGAGGAGCTATGTACAATTACACAATCTTTGCTGCTGCAATTTGAAGATAAACTGGATGCTTGTGTTGCTGATATTACTACGACTATACAAAGTACAAGCTGTGAGGTACTAACTGACCATCGGTCTGTTGCAGCCATAGGGGTGCAGTCGGTACGATAGTCCAAGAGTCCCAGCCCTGAGGATGTACCTACGTACGCATCACCTGTCTGTAATGGATTAGATACCTTTGAAACAATATGCCACTCTTCTGGTTCACCCGTTGGTGGCAACATTGTCTGGAATTTCAGCTGCCCCAACTCTAACCTGCAATTCACAGTGGAGCCATCAGTGAATCATCAAGATATAGGCCCTCAACATATGAACTACTCCAGTCTCTGTCTTTAGGGAGATGACAATACCCATCACTTATCTCGGACCCCGGGCCGGGGGGAACGGCCGGCCTCCGCGGTCTGGCTCAGAGATCTACAGAGTTAAGGCTCTTGCCCAAAAACCAGGGGACAATACAGTTAAGATTCCTGTCTGCTTTTGCCGTGTGGCGCCAGCTACAGATGAACAAGATCGCTATTCGGGACTCCACATTTATAAATTATACATGCCGCTTGAAAATGTAGCAATATAAATGTCTGTGTCTCTATTAACTGGTGTTTGACTTCGGGGGGGGCAGAAGGACACTTTGATATGTCGGTCCTATTATACTTCAATTTTTTGTTGGGATGTGTTGTTTTGATAATTGCTAACTCCCATCAGGCCTAAAATAGATTAAAGGTACTTGTCTTTCTATATGCATGGTCAGACTACAAAACTTGGATTGATTCTGCTGTTAAAGCTTAACCTAATACATATGCTAATTGTCCAGGCACCCATGTGTATGCTGTTTTTATTATGTTATCTCAGTAGATAAGTTTAGTTCATTTTGAGCTTGTGCCTATTTGTAGGGTGGTGTATTTGTTCTATAAGCCTATAGTTGTATTCTTAAACTTAGTTGTATTTTACACAAAGCTCAAACAACAGCAGTCTATTCTATATTATATGATATTAAAATGTACTCACGTTCCAATTACATTATTAAGAGTGGTGCTTACCCGCTGTATATTAAGTTATGATTGAACTATTACCTATATAAGATGGGGCTCAGAAGCGTCCCCACCGTATTATATATTCAATTAATTACCTATATCATTGCTTATAACTTAATCGCATCTGGCCCTCAATACGCCACTATCATGGCTGATGGTAATTTTGCTTATATGTGCTCCCATAATTTTTATATTAGGAGGTCCAAATTCCCTACCGTACCCTCAGCCTGCAAGGGTGGAAGGGATAATAATTAATAGTTTGAAGCAACAATGCTCGGATACCCATGCCTCACATATTCCATAATATATAATCCTAGATAAAGAGATATTGTCAGATCCATCAGCCCTCTATTTTAGCCAATATAGGTACATTTGCTTTACTTAAGTGGCATTTATTATTTGAAGCTAACTAATAATGTTACTTATATGCACTAATCCTCAAGGGTTCTTTATTTGCTACTCAAATCTACTAAACATGAATATACTATTTTTGTGGTTATATTTAGTACACCTTTGTTCCTATATCAGTTGGTTCATAAGCAACCATTGCATTAGCCACTGTTAATCGCTACTCTTTAAATACTACAAAAAGAGATTCTCAAATCTCGTATAGCTATGCAATGTACAACCTCTATTTGTCAATGTATTGGATGTCATTATCTTTATTTTTAATATGGGAGGGATGGGACGTCCACTGTGCATGTATATGTTTAGCTATGGTGTTTGTACACCAAGAATCTCAATAAAAATTATTTAAAAAAAGTATATAAATGGTAGGGGTTAGAACAAAGTTGAATGCCTAGATACGTAAGAGAAGTGAGGACCTCTTTGAAAAGGTAAGATATTTGAGAATCACGGTTTTTAAACAGTCCCAAAAGTTAAGACTTTAACATATTAACCTTGTAGCCTGATAATCTACCAAACATATTAATCAAGTCGAAAATAGGAATATGTTTTAATGATTGTTCCCAAAACAACATAAGGTCATCTGCATGAAGGGCTAGATTAAGTAAATTACCATTTCAATTTATGCCTGAGAAGTCTTGCCGAAGCTTCACTGCCAGCGGTTCCAATGTCAAGTTGAAAAGCAGTGGTGACATGGAGCAACCCTGTTGGGTGTCCCTTTGAAATGATATACCATTGGTGAATACACCATTCACTAAAACAAAAGTTGTAGGATCCTGGTAATCATGTTGAATGAAGTTCAAAAAAAGAGTCCATTAAAGTTTAAAAGACTCATAGTGTGTTGAACAGGTGAGACCATTCTATCTTATCAAAGGCCTTCTCTGCATACAAGGACAGCAGGAAGGCCTCCTGGGTTTCATCTTTAGCATTCTCTCTAGTGCGCTTTTAGAAATGGGAGATTAAATGTATAACTCGTCTTAAGTTTACTGCTAAGGTTCTTTTATGAATAAAGTCTGTCTGATATGGGTGGATAAGGTTTGGCATCAATACTCTGAGGCAATTGGCTAACAATTTCATTATAATCTTGTAGTCCAAATTAAGTAGGGAAATAGGGTGGTAAGATTCAGGATTAAAGTAACATGAGCTCTAGTAAAAGAGTGTAAAGGGGTGAATCCGTCTTAGTAATAAGTATTAAATAATTTAACCAAAACAGATGCAATTTGAAGTTGGAACATTTTGTAAAATTCAGACGGTAACCTTTCAGGTCCCGCCAATTTTCTATTAGCCATAGATTTAATAGTTTGGTCTATCTCTTCAGAAGTAATGGGGGCATTTAAAGTGTGCAGTTGATCTTGGCGTAACTGATGCAATTTAATTGAGTCCCAGAGCCCACTTATTATATTCTCGGGACACTTATCTTATGAAGAGTATAATTTAAAATAATATTCTGCGAATGCACTAGCTATTGCCTCAGCCAATGTGACTAATTTACCCCTCTGTTTAAAAGTAGCTACATTGCACCATGAAGAGTGAATGTTAACCAGCAAGGTGAGTGGTCTACCAGACTTATTCCCAAAACGGTAATATGTGCTATGTGTTCTCAGTAACTGTGCTGCTGATTGGTGTTGGAGGAAAGTATTCAATTCTTCTTTTGCAGCCAGCTATGACTAATGCGTTTCTTGGTGGAAGCTTCACAATAAGATTGGTATGCCCAAGCAAGTTTACGTTACAGAGTTTGATATCTCTCTTGAGTCTTCTTACATAGTAGTGAAACGTATGAAATGATGTTGCCTGTGAGAACCACCTGTTCCCCAGAGAAGTTATGGGTTGTCTACATGTCCAATATTATCTGTATAAAAATTGGTCCAACTATGAGTTAGAAACTTTTTTAAAGGCTATCAATGTATATAAGTAGTAAAGGGAAACGTAATACATTTCTGTTGCAAGTAGATTTATTAGAATCTAAAACGAATTCTACTAAGGCATGATCCGATATGATAACATCATGTTTTCAATCCTGTTTTACTTTACAAATAACAGAGTCTTATTTAAAAAAAAAAAAAAGTGGCAGGAATAATAAGAATTTAGAATGTTCTGTTACTTATTTAAGAGCCTAATTAAAAAAAAATTAAAAAAACAAAGAAAGTTTTTTGTGTACAACAAAAGAAACTTTGATGAATATACCTAAAATTATTCATGCATCTGGAAGTTTATTATTGTCTAGATCTGCTTAAGAATGAGGCTTGCAATGGACTAACAAATACAAAGGAATACAAATCTAACAAGTCCGGATGACTGAATAATGACTTAATCAAGAATAATTAGTCTTTCAGTCTTTCAATAACAGGCATTTTCCTCTCAGATGCTATTCCCTATAAATTGCTGCAGTTCATCTGCACGCTATTGTTTGGAGGATATTTTTTGCTAGCAGATTTTCCAGCTTCATATGCGTTTGCAATCTGAATAAAAGTTATTTTTCTTGGTAATTTCTATGCCATGATGTTTTTTTTAAACTCTTTAACTATTCAAATAGAAACACTCAGAGATAAATTACACTTCACTCTGCAATATCTTAAAGCAAAACAAAAAGTAACAATATTACCACTTTGGGGACACATTTTGCCGCCTGCTGATGCCATTATATGAATCATATCATTCCTTCAGTTACCTATAAACTGATTTTTTTTTTCTTTTCTGGGAGAATGGAAGATGCCTAAAGGAATACAAAAATGAAACGCATCCTTAAAAATAGTTGATTTACTATTCCAGTGGAAGTGCAATGTGTATCTAATACGTTTTTTGTGTGTGTGAATATCTTTCTACAGTAACATTTATCTTTCATGCTTTTAAATGTACCGACAATTTGATTTGGTCAGTCTAAGTGGAAAATAATATGTTAAAAATGAGTACACAAATGTATTTAGCTTGATATGTTTTGGACTATAGACAGCATTATATTTTTAACTGTTTTATCTGCAAAAAAACAAAAACCTATAGGTTCACCTTAATATTTAAATACACCAGGGTTGTGATCACTGGTAAAAATGTAAATTATAATTGTAATTCAACTTCCGGTTTATATAGAATTTGCAAAGTAAAGCTCCCTAAAACTTTTTTTTATCAGTAAATATACAATCAAAATGCATTTTAAGCCACAATAATTACATTTCTAAAACCAGTCAAAACCTATAGTACTGTTTATAGTACAAGTTTGTCAAACTGTATTACACACCAGAATAATGTTTCACTTGCAAGGACACTGGGTGTAAACAGTAATGGTATTAACCACAAGAGCGAGCAGGCTTTATTTTGACATCCAGATAATCTACAATTGTCAAATGCTCTATGAATAGAAAAGGGAATAACTCTGAGGAACCAGCACAATGTAAGAATTAAAGGGACATAAAACATAGCTTCAGCAGAATGCACTTCTCTAGGGGGCACAGTCACATGAAACCTAACTAAAGCAGTGCACAGTATAATGCTGAAGCTTTCACAAATAATTATCCCCATGGAAACAAGCAAGCCTCTTGGCAAAGAACAATAGCAGTACCTGCTGTCCCTCCTCAACCCCCCTTACTCGAATAAGTAATCATCCTCACATGGACACTTTGTTATATGATACCACAAGTTTTGGAGCAGGACACTGATATGGGGGTGGAGTAGGCTACACTGAAGAGACTGGAACAAAGTATCGGCTAGATTACGAGTTTTGCAGTATGAGTAAAAAAAATCAGCGTTAAGGCTCATAACGCTGCTTTTTCACTACCGCTGCTATTACGAGTCTTGCAGGTTTAGGGGCACCGCACACTTTTTTTAGACGTACCGCAAATTAACTTACGCAATTTGCGTAAAGTCTTTTTTCAATGGGACTTCCATAGTGCCGATATTACAAGCTTTTTCTGGGAGGCCAAAAAGTGAGCGGTACAGCCTATCCCACAAGATTCGTAACGCAATCTAAAGTCAGTAGTTATGAGTTTTACAATACAAAGCTGTAGCATAAAACTCATAACTAAAGTGCTAAAAAGTACACTAACACCCATAAACTACCTATTAACCCCTAAACCGAGGCCCTCCCACATCGCAAACACTATTAGAAAATTATTAACCCCTAATCTGCCACTCCCGACATCGCCACCACTATAATAAACATATTAACCCCTAAATCGCTGCACTCCCGCCTCGCAAACACTAGTTAAATATTATTAACCCCTAATCTGCCACCCCTAACATCGCCACCACCTACCTACATTTATTAACCCCTAATCTGCCGCCTCCAACGTTGCCGCCACTATACTAAATTTATTAACCCCTAAACCTAAGTCTAACCCTAACACCCCCTAACTTAAATATAATTAAAATAAATCTAAATACAAATTCCTATCATTACCTAAATAATTCCTGTTTAAAACTAAATACTTAACTATAAAATAAACCCTAAGCTAGCTACAATATAACTAATAGTTACATTGTAGCTAGCTTAGGGTTTATTTTTATTTTACAGGCAAGTTTGTATTTATTTTAACTAGGTAGAATAGTTACTAAATAGTTATTAACTATTTAATAACTACCTAGTTAAAATTATACTACAATTAAATAAATTACCTAAATTAAATACAATTACCTAAATTACAAAAACAAACAAACACTAAATTACACAAAATAAAAAAGAAATGATCAGATATTTAAACTAATTACACCTAATCTAATAACCCTATCAAAATAAAAAAGCCCCCCAAAATAAAAAAAACCCTAGCCTACAATAAACTACCAATAGCCCTTAAAAGGGCCTTTTGCGGGGCATTGCCCCAAAGAAATCAGCTCTTTTACCTGTAAAAAAAATACAAACACCCCCCTAACAGTAAAACCCACCACCCACACAACCAACCCCCCAAATAAAATCCTAACTAAAAACACCTAAGCTCCCCATTGCCCTGAAAAGAGCATTTGGATGGGCATTGCCCTTAAAATGGCATTTAGCTCTTTTTCTATTGCCCAAACCCTAATCTAAAACTAAAACCCCCCCAATAAACCCTTAAAAAAACCTAACACTAACCCCCGAAGATCCACTTACAGTTTTGAAGACCGGACATCCATCCTCAACGAAGCCGGGAGAAGTCCTCAGCGAAGCGGCAAGAAGTCCTCAATGAAGCCGGGAGAAGTCTTCATCCAACCCGGCAGAAGTGCTCCTCCAGACGGGCAGAAGTCTTCATCCAGACGGCATCTTCTATCTTCATCCATCCGGCGCGGAGCAGGTCCATCTTCAAGACATCCGGCGCGGAGCATCCTCTTCAAACAAAATCTTCTTCCCGAATGAATATTCCTTTAAGTGATGTCATCCAAGATGACATCCCTTGAATTCTGATTGGCTGATAGAATTCTATCAGCCAATCGGAATTAAAGGTGAAATAATCCTATTTTCTGATGCAATCAGCCAATAGGATTGAAGCTAAAACGTTTGTCGCCCAGACAGGCCAGATGGGTGCTATTTTTGTATTGGTGGTCTCCTACCTGCCTGGTAGTAAGTATGTTAGGGCTGATGCCCTCTCTCAACAATTTTCCCCTCTGTCCAAGGAGGAGTCTGTACCTACTCCAGTTATACCTCCTGACCATATTTTTGCTACCATACTTACTAATTTTATTTCTCCCTTGGAGGAGGAGATCCTGGCTGCACAAACCAATGCACACACCTAGTGGTAAGTGTTTTGTTCCTGAGAATCTTCAAACTAAACTTTTGCACAATTACCACTATCCTAAAGCTGCAGGTCACCAAGGCAAGAACCAAATGATTTGGTGACCAGGTCTTCGTTCTGATGTTGCTGTGTATGTTGCCTCCTGCTCAGTTTGTGCACAGAATAAGACTCCTTGATGTCTTCCTGTGGGTTTTCTTCAACCTATTGCTAATGGTAAGCATCCTTGGACACATCTTTCCATGGACTTCATTGTCGAGCTCCCTGTTTCCAATGGCAATACTGTTATCCTTATGGTGGTTGACCGTTTTTCTAAAATGTCACATTGCATTCCCTTGAAGAAGTTGCCTACCGCTCAGGAGCTTGCTTCAATTTTTGCCTGGGAGGTCTTCCATTTACATGGGTTAACCAAGGAGATAGTATTGGACTGGGGTAGCCAGTTTGTCTCCAGATTTTGGCGTTCCTTTTGTGCTCAAATGGGGATCCAGCTTTCCTTCTCCTCGGCATATCACCCTCAATCCAATGGTCTAACCAAGCTCTGGAACAGTTCCTCCATTGTTATGTCTCAGATCACCACAATAATTGGTCTGAACTGCTACCTTGGGCAGAGTTTGCTTGTAATAGTGCTATTAATGCTTCCTCCAAGTTATCCCCGTTCATGGTGAATTATGGGTTTCAACCATCCTTGTTGCCCGATTCATTCATGTCTTAGGGTATTCCGGCTTTGGAGGAGCATCTCCGGCAACTCCGTTCCACGTGGGTGCAGATTTTTTGAATACTCCAACAGGTCAATCCTGTGGCCTACACTCTTGACCTTCCTCCTGCAATGCGCATCTCCAATGTTTTTCATGTCTCCCTCTTGAAACCATTGGTTTGTAATCGGTTTACCACTGTGTTGCCTCGTCCCCATCCTATCTTTGTTGACAACCACGAGGAGTATGAGGTCAGCAGCATTATTGACTCTTGTATGTCCAGGGGCCACGTACAGTATTTGGTTCACTGGAGGGACTACGTTCCAGAGAAGCGTTCATGGGTTCCCTCCTCTGATGTTCATGCTCCCGCCCTCCTCCGAGCCTTCCATGCTGTTTCCCCAATAAGCCTTTTGTCCTCCCGCAGGGGAGGGGTCGTTGAGGGGAGGGTACTGTCAGGGTCCTGGTTCCTGATCCTTGGCTTGTGTCTGACTCTGCTGTTCTCCTTGTTCCTAATTTCGGCTCGTCTGACTACTCGCTTTGGCTCCTGACTCGGCTCGTCTGACTGCCATCTCTGGTTTTGATTTGTGGACGTTTTATTATTTTTTGCTATTAATAAAGGTGTGATTATTTTTGCACTTCTCGTCTCAGTCTGATTCCTGGCACCCTGACAGTTTTCTTAGAATACATTGTAGGCTCATATGCTAATTTCTAAGCCCTTGATGTTTGCTTGTTATCTCAGTGCATTTTGACAGTTTTTAAAGCTAGACACCGTTAATTCATGTGTGCCATATAGGTAACGTTGTGCTCACTCCCATGGAGTTATTTATGAGTCAGCACTGATTGGCTAAAATGCAAGTTTGTCAAAAGAACTGAAATAAGGGGGCAGTCTAGAGAGGCTTTGATACAAGGTAATCACAGAGGTAAAAAGTAAATAAATATAACTGTCTTTGTAATGCAAAACTGGGGAATGGGTAATAAAGGGATTATCTATCTTTTTAAACAATACAAATTCTGGAGTGGACTTTCCCTTTAAACTTAAAATATATATTTTTAAATTGATTAACAATATATATTACTTGTAGCAGTGCTTTTATAAAATACAGTTCGTGTACGTTGACATGGCAACTTATGGTGTACCAATGGAACTTTATATAAAATGTATGGGGGGAAAAATCCTAAAAAAATATTACTAGGAACATGCTACAAGCCTCCCAACATTAGTGACCCGGAGGAAACTCAACTACTTATCCAAATAGGTAAGGCTGCTAATAACAGTGCTGTAATTATGGGAGATTTTAACTACCCTGATATAAACTGGGCCAATGAAACTAGTAATTCAGCTAAGGGGGATAGATTTTTAAATGTTCTCAGGGATAACTTCTTGTCACAATTAATAGAGGAGCCAACTAGGAGTAAAGCTATATTGGATTTAGTGCTATCAAACAATACAGATATAATATCAAACATAGAAGTTAAAGAACATTTGGGTAACAGTGATCATAACATGGTCACATTTGAAATCTCTTTTCATATGCAGTGTTTTAAAGGCTTAACTAAGACTTTTAATTTCAAGAAAGCAAAATTCAACGATTTAAGGAAATCATTAAATAATATAAATTGGGACAATGTATTTTCTAATAAAAATACAGAGGATAAATGGATAATATTTAAAAATTTGTTAAATAAATATACATATCAATACATACCATATGGTTATAAAAATAAAAATAAAAAAAAAAAGCCGTTATGGCTAAATAAAAATGTGTTAAAAGAAATTAGGAAAAAAAGTAGGGCATTTAAATTATTAAAAGAAAATAGTACAGACTCAGCATACAATATTTATAAGGAATGTAACAAAGCATGCAAAAAAGCAATCAAATTAGCCATAATTGAAAATGAAAAATTAATTGCCAAGGATTCTAAGTCTAACCCTAAAAGGTTCTTTAAGTACATAAATAGCAAAAAATCTAAGAAGGATAATATAGGTACATTAAAATGTGTGGAGGGTAGCATGATAAATAATGACGGGGAAAAGGCTGAGGTACTAAACCAGTTTTTTTCTTCAGTATACACAAGAGAGGAACCATTGAATGATACTTTGGAACAGAATAGAACATGCCAGTCCATACCACTAACTGGGTTTTGTTTAGAGGATATCAGGAAAAAACTAAAAAATATTAAGGTAAATAAAACTCCAGGCCCAGATGGAATACACCCAAGGGTGTTAAGTGAACTTAGCACTGTTATAGACAAACCTTTACTCTTAATTTTTCAAGACTCATTATCCTCAGGCATGGTACCCCAGGATTGGCGTAAAGCTGATGTGGTGCCACTCTTCAAAAAGGGAAGCAGGAATGATCCAGGAAGCTATAGACCAGTTAGTCTGACATCAATAGTGGGGAAGATATTTGAAGGGATTATAAGGGATTATATTGATGAGCATATTCGTGTAAACAAGATTATGAGTTCTAATCAGCATGGCTTTAGGAAAAATAGATCATGTCAAACTAATCTAATTAGATTCTACGAGGAAGTAAGTAAAAATATAGATAAAGGGGAATCAGTTGATGTGATATACTTAGATTTTGCAAAGGCATTTGATACAGTGCCACATGAGAGATTAATGCACAAAATTAAGGGACTGGGAATAGCTGAAAATGTTAGCTCATGGATAAATAACTGGATAAAAGATAGGGAGCAACGAGTAGCAGTAAATGGATCATACTCAGATTGGACAAAGGTTATCAGTGGCGTCCCCCAGGGATCAGTACTGGGCCCTGTTCTTTTTAATATTTTTATAAATGACTTGGAGCAAGGATTAAATAGCGACATCTCTATTTTTGCAGATGATACTAAGTTAAGTAAGGTCATTAGGTCAGAGCAGGATGAACTCTCTTTGCAAAGGGATTTGCTAAAATTAGAACTATGGGCAAGTAAATGGAAAATGAGATTTAATACGGAAAAATGTAAGGTTCTACATTTTGGAAGTAAAAATAAGCAGGCTATGTATTTTTTAAATGGGACAAGACTTAGCCAAACACAGGAGGAAAGGGATTTGGGAGTAGTAATAGATAACAAGCTAAAGATGAGTGCACAATGCAGAGCAGCGGCTTCAAAGGCTAATAAGATACTAGCATGTATTAAAAGAGGCATTGATTCAAGGGAGGAAAGCATAATTCTGTCATTATATAAAGCCCTGGTAAGACCTCACCTTGAGTTTGGAGTGCAGTTCTGGGGACCGATTGCTAAAAAAGATATTGCAGAACTAGAAAAAGTTCAGAGAAGGGCCACAAAGCTAATAAGGGGATTGGAGAAATTAACCTATGAAGAGAGGCTAGCCAAACTGGGTCTGTTCTCTTTAGAAAAAAGGCGCTTGAGAGGTGACATGATTACTTTATATAAATATATTCAAGGCCCATATACAGAGATGGCAGAAGCTCTTTTTATTCCAAGAAAATTGGTTCTGACAAGAGGTCATAATTTAAGGTTGGAGGAAAGGAGATTTAATCTCCTGCAACGGAAACGTTTTTTCACTGTAAGAGCAATAAAATTGTGGAACTCATTACCAAAGGAGGTAGTGAATGCCAATACCATAGATACATTTAAAAATAGTCTGGATAATTTTCTGTATATAAACAAAATTCATGGATATGATTGCTAGTATTAAATGGGTCACATTTTAATGGGGTTATTTAAGCTTAACTGGAGCTTTTTGTAAGTATTTTAGATTTGTATAGGTTGAACTCGATGGACTTCAGTCTTTTTTCAACCTTATCTACTATGTTACTATGTTACTATGTAATACATGGTACCTTCAGAAAGTTGCATCTGGTGGTTACCATGTCAAGAAAGGGTACACTTCTGGGTTACTATTAGTATGAGCTATATTGATTGCCATAGTAAGTACCTTTGGTGCTTCCAAGTTTTTATGTTAAACATGTATGTCATATGCTGTCTCCTGCAGATTTAACAATATCTAGGATAATGTTGGTTTACTAGCCCTTTGTGATTAACTACATTTTTTTATTGTGTAAATGACATATTAATTTATAGTAAAAAAACAAACAAAAAAAACCCCCCACATGTGATGGAGAGGATGTGGGGCTTGGGGTATAAACATTTGGTGCTGACCATGTCTCATTAGTCTTTGAGAAAACGCAGTTTGTCATGAAATGCGTAACATAAGAAAAATTTGACGCACTTTGTGCTTTTCAGAGTAATCTTACCCATGAGGCAAAATATGATTAATTTATTTGGATCAACAACTACTTAATGTGTTTCTGGGTTTTTTGACTGATTTGTGCATTGCTGACTTGAGGAATACAGAGATTTGCTACCTCAACTGCATACTGCAGGGCAACAACACCTTCAATGCGTTCGTTTGGCTCTTGATTGTAAGATGAATAGGTCATATGTGCACATCAGGCTATGAAAAAAAGATATGCAAAAGAGTGAAAAATAGGAGAAGCGCTAAAAAAGCTAAAGGTGCTACAATGAAAACAGTGTGAGATATATAACTTGCTATGCAAATATGATTTAATCAGACACTCAAAAGAGGTACAAATCCTGTAAAGATAGAATACATAAAAAATCGGACGTCTCCGATATATTAAAACACAAAATAAAAAACTAAGAGCAAATGACTACTGTTGCCAATATAATAGAACTTGTCTCTGTATCAGATAAAGGAGTCAACAATCAACAACTTGGATCCTCAAAAACGATAAAAAAGGATCAGAGCCAGGTAAAAATGTACCCGTGACGTCACTGATCGGGAGGCGTCGTCTCTGAGGGGAAATCCTATTGGTCAGGATAACTTGACAGATGAACTATAGCGGCCGCTATATTGTAGAAAAGATGTAAATCCCCGCTCTTAGTGCAGAACAGCACGCAGGGTTGTAGTATATCCAGATCTCTCTTTCAGACCTTGTAGTAGCCTACTGGCTTTGATGTACAACTTGGAACCAGCTTGGCTTAGGAACATAACCCTTCACAATGCGGTCCTAGTGCTCTCCGTGGATTAAATTGAAATAGCTGAAAGCCTGATACTTCAGCAAAGAGGGAGAAACGCGTTGATGAGAAGTCACAGCTACCCTGTACTTTATATTGTCTATAAGGACTCTAACACTTTGTTGAAGTATCAGGCTTTCACTGACGCCTCCCGATCAGTGACGTCACGGGACACGCATACGCCTCACGGAGGTGGTTCCATACAAACGGACGGTACTCTTGAAGGTAACACGGGTAAATTTTTACCTGGCTCTGATCATTTTTTATCGTTTTTGAGGATCCAAGTTGTTGATTGTCGACTCCTTTATCTGATACAGAGACAAGTTCTATTATATTGGCAACAGTAGTCATTTGCTCTTGGTTTTTATTTTGTGTTTTAATATATCGGAGACGTCCGATTTTTAATGTCTTTACATTTATGTATTCTATCTTTACAGGATTTGTACCTCTTTTGAGTGTCTGATTAAATCATATTTGCATAGCAAGTTATATATCTCACACTGTTTTCATTGTAGCACCTTTAGTTTTTTTAGCGCTTCTCCTATTTTTCACTCTTTTGCATATCTTTTTTTCCTAACGTGAGGGACTTTAGGGTTGGAGCAGTCTGGTGCCTCTTGCGCACACTTTAATATACCTATACACACCTTTATGAAAAAAAGATTCCAGCAGTGTAGTATTGTGGTACTGCTGGTTTGCGTTATGTGAAGTGGGGAAGATTGCAGTGAGTATTAATTGTGGCCGTGGGGAATAAGTCATTGCAGTTTAGGATATTTGTCATGGTGGAGGAGTGTGCGTTTAGGGTTAAAAACTGTGGAGTGGGCTATAGGAACAGTTGTAACTATGGGGTCGATTATGATCCTTTAGAAAAACTTTTCTAATGATTTATCTACAAAAACATCCACTTTAATTGAGTTTTCCTATTGAAAATAATGTTCTAAAGGATTGTGATCAACCCCATTATGTAATATAGGCACCAGACCAGTATTATAACAATTAGGAGGAAAAAAATAGTACCAGGTTTAGCAATCAATCATTATGAACTTCTGTTGTGGAATATTGTGCACTGTTACTAAGTAACAGATGTGTGTGTTTGCATAGATGGAGTTGCATTTAAATATCTTGGTGGTAGACCATGTGTTGAGTAGGGATTAAATGTTCTGGTCATTCCTGAGCAGTGAAGTGTGATTCTAGGAGTCCTTTACAGAAACTGTCACATATACAAGGATTAGAAAGAAGAATGGACAGCAGGGCAGAACTTCCAAAAGTGAGATGTAAAAAATTCTGTACAATACACAATTTTAGCAGCCCTAATATCTGGTATTTAACCAAACAATCCAGTATTTCATCAGACTGTTCAGTAAAATCTTTATAAAACAAAAAACTGTATTTAAATGTCCTTTTTTTAAGTTCCCTTAATGGCAGCTAATTTTTAAAGGCCTTTTAGACATCTATTTATTACAAATATGTCTCAGAAAGAAGCAATAGTACACATGTGCAGTTTTTTGAAGACCTAGGAGGTGTTAAAATACAGCTCTTAGTGTTTTGTGTAGTGAATGGGGTAAAATCACTGCTCTGCATTTTTTACTGGAAACCATGGGCGAGTAAAGCCACTATTCTGTATGTGCTACTTGCAGTCAGAGGGAGGACAAATCACTGCTAAGTGTGAGGGGTCCTGGTAGGAGAAGCAAACTCATTCATTTGTGTGCTTCTGGCAGCCAAGAGTACAAAATTACTGCTCAGTTATGAAAAATATATATAGTGCTGTGGGTTCAAGGGTGGAATTTACAGGGAATCTAAACCCAATTTTATTTCTTTCATGATTCAGATAGAGCAGCAATTTTAAGCAACTTTCTAATTTACTCCGATTATCAATTTGTCTTTGTTCTCTTGCTATCTTTATTTTATTTATTTATGAAAGAAAAAATTTGGGTTTATTATCAATTTAAAGGGACATTGTACACTAGATATTTCTTTGCAAAAATGTGTTGTAGATGATCCATTTATTTAGCCTATCTGAGTGTGTTTTTGTAAACATGTAGGCCTAGATTTAGAGTTCGGCGGTAGCCGTGAAAACCAGCGTTAGAGGCTCCTAACGCTGGTTTTGGCCGCCCGCCGGTATTTGGAGTCAGTGATTAAAGGGTCTAACGCTCACTTTTCAGCCGCAACTTTTCCATACCGCAGATCCCCTTATGTCAATTGCGTATCCTATCTTTTCAATGGGATCTTTCTAACGCCGGTATTTAGAGTCGTTTCTGAAGTGAGCGTTAGAGCTCTAACGTTAAAACTCCAGCCGCCTGAAAATAGCAGGAGTTAAGAGCTTTCTGGGCTAACGCCGGTTCATAAAGCTCTTAACTACTGTACCCTAAAGTACACTAACACCCATAAACTACCTATGTACCCCTAAACCGAGCTCCCCCCACATCGCCGCCACTCGATTAAAAATTTTTAACCCCTAATCTGCCGACCGCCACCTACGTTATACTTATGTACCCCTAATCTGCTGCCTCTAACCCCGCCGACCCCTGTATTACATTTATTAACCCCTAACCTGCCCCCCACAACGTCGCCGCCAGCTTCTTACAATAATTAACCCCTAATCTTCCGACCGCAAAGCGCCGCCACCTACGTTATCCCTATGTACCCCTAATCTGCTGCCCCTAACCCCGCCGACCCCTGTATTACATTTATTAACCCCTAACCTGCCCCCCACAACGTCGCCGCCAGCTACTTACAATAATTAACCCCTAATCTTCCAACCGCAAAGCGTCGCCACCTACGTTATCCCTATGTACCCCTAATCTGCTGCCCCTAACCCCGCCGACCCCTGTATTACATTTATTAACCCCTAACCTGCCCCCCACAACGTCGCCGCCAGCTACTTACAATAATTAACCCCTAATCTTCCGACCGCAAAGCGCCGCCACCTACGTTATCCCTATGTACCCCTAATCTGCTGCCCCTAACCCCGCCGACCCCTGTATTACATTTATTAACCCCTAACCTGCCCCCCACAACGTCGCCGCCAGCTACTTACAATAATTAACCCCTAATCTTCCGACCGCAAAGCGCCGCCACCTACGTTATCCCTATGTACCCCTAATCTGCTGCCCCTAACACCGCCGACCCCTATATTATATTTATTAACCCCTAATCTGCCCCCCTCAACGTCGCCGACACCTGCCTACACTTATTAACCCCTAATCTGCCAAGAGGACCGCACCGCTACTATAATAAAGTTATTAACCCCTAACCCGCCTCACTAACCCTATCATAAATAGTATTAACCCCTAATCTGCCCTCCCTAACATCGCCGACACCTAACTTCAATTATTAACCCCTAATCTGCCGACCGGAGCTCATCGCTACTATAATAAATGGATTAACCCCTAAAGCTAAGTCTAACCCTAACACTAACACCCCCCTAACTTAAATATAATTTAAATCTAACGAAATTAATTAACTCTTATTAAATAAATTATTCCTATTTAAAGCTAAATACTTACCTGTAAAATAAATCCTAATATAGCTACAATATAAATTATAATTATATTATAGCTATTTTAGGATTAATATTTATTTTACAGGCAACTTTGTAATTATTTTAACCAGGTACAATATCTATTAAATAGTTAAGAACTATTTAATAGTTACCTAGTTAAAATAATAACAAATTTACCTGTAAAATAAATCCTAACCTAAGATATAATTAAACCTAACACTACCCTATCAATAAATTAATTAAATAAACTACCTACAATTAACCTAACACTACACTATCAATAAATAAATTAAATACAATTGCTACAAATAACTACAATTACATAAACTAACTAAAGTACAAAAAATAAAAAAGAACTAAGTTACAAAAAATAAAAAAATATTTACAAACATAAGAAAATTATTACAACCATTTTAAACTAATTACACCTACTCTAAGCCCCCTAATAAAATAACAAAGCCCCCCAAAATAATAAATGCCCTACCCTATTCTAAATTAAAAAAGTTAAAAGCTCTTTTACCTTACCAGCCCTGAACAGGGCCCTTTGCGGGGCATGCCCCAAGAATTTCAGCTCTTTTGCCTGTAAAAAAAACACATACAATACCCCCCCCCAACATTACAACCCACCACCCACATACCCCTAATCTAACCCAAACCCCCCTTAAATAAACCTAACACTAAGCCCCTGAAGATCTTCCTACCTTGTCTTCACCATCCAGGTATCACCGATCCGTCCTGGCTCCAACATCTTCATCCAACCCAAGCGGGGGTTGGCGATCCATCATCCGGTGGCTGAAGAGGTCCAGAAGAGGCTCCAAAGTCTTCCTCCTTTCCGGCAAGAAGAGGACATCCGGACCGGCAAACATCTTCTCCAAGCAGCATCTTCGATCTTCTTCCATCCGGTGCGGAGCGGGTCCATCTTGAAGCAGGCGACGCGGATCCATCCTCTTCTTCCGTTGTCTCCCGACGAATGACTGTTCCTTTAAGGGACGTCATCCAAGATGGCGTCCCTTGAATTCCGATTGGCTGATAGGATTCTATCAGCCAATCGGAATTAAGGTAGGAATATTCTGATTGGCTGATGGAATCAGCCAATCAGAATCAAGTTCAATCCGATTGGCTGATCCGATCAGCCAATCAGATTGAGCTCGCATTCTATTGGCTGATCGGAACAGCCAATAGAATGCGAGCTCAATCTGATTGGCTGATTGGATCAGCCAATCGGATTGAACTTGATTCTGATTGGCTGATTCCATCAGCCAATCAGAAAATTCCTACCTTAATTCCGATTGGCTGATAGAATCCTATCAGCCAATCGGAATTCGAGGGACGCCATCTTGGATGACGTCCCTTAAAGGAACAGTAATTCGTCGTTCAGTCGTCGGGCCGGATGGATGTTCCGCGCTGGAGGTCTTCAGGATCCTGCCGCTTCGCTCCGGATGGAAGACCATAGAAGATGCCGCCTGGATGAAGACTTCAATCGGATGGAAGATCCTCTTCTGCCCCGCTTGGATGAAGACTTTGACCAGATCATGGACCTCTTCAGCCCCCCGCTTGGGCTTGGATCAGGACATCGGAGGAGCTCTTCAGGACGGATCGGTGAACCTGGATGGTGAAGACAAGGTAGGAAGATCTTCAGGTGCTTAGTGTTAGGTTTATTTAAGGGGGGTTTGGGTTAGATTAGGGGTATGTGGGTGGTGGGTTGTAATGTTGGGGGGGGGGTATTGTATGTTTTTTTTTACAGGCAAAAGAGCTGAAATTCTTGGGGCATGCCCCGCAAAGGGCCCTGTTCAGGGCTGGTAAGGTAAAAGAGCTTGTAACTTTTTTAATTTAGAATAGGGTAGGGAATTTTTTATTTTGGGGGGCTTTGTTATTTTATTAGGGGGCTTAGAGTAGGTGTAATTAGTTTAAAATTGTTGTAATATTTTTCTTATGTTTGTAAATATTTTTTTATTTTTTGTAACTTAGTTCTTTTTTATTTTTTGTACTTTAGCTAGTTTATTTAATTGTATTTATTTGTAGGAATTGTGTTTAATTAATTTATTGATAGTGTAGTGTTAGGTTAATTGTAGGTAATTGTAGGTAGTTTATTTAATTAATTTATTGATAGGGTAGTGTTAGGTTTAATTATATCTTAGGTTAGGATTTATTTTACAGGTAAATTTGTTATTATTTTAACTAGGTAACTATTAAATAGCTATTGTACCTGGTTAAAATAATTACCAAGTTGCCTGTAAAATAAATATTAATCCTAAAATAGCTACAATATAATTATAATTTATATTGTAGCTATATTAGGATGTATTTTACAGGTAAGTATTTATCTTTAAATAGGAATAATTAATTTAATAAGAGTTAATTTATTTCGTTAGATGTAAATTATATTTAAGTTAGGGGGGTGTTAGTGTTAGGGTTAGACTTAGCTTTAGGGGTTAATCCATTTATTATAGTAGCGGTGAGCTCCGGTCGTCAGATTAGGGGTTAATAATTGAAGTTAGGTGTCGGCGATGTTAGGGAGGGCAGATTAGGGGTTAATACTATTTATGATAGGGTTAGTGAGGCGGATTAGGGGTTAATAACTTTATTATAGTAGCGCTCAGGTCCGCTCGGCAGATTAGGGGTTAATAAGTGTAGGCAGGTGTCGGCGACGTTGTGGGGGGCAGATTAGGGGTTAATAAATATAATCTAGGGGTCGGCGGTGTTAGGGGCAGCAGATTAGGGGTACATAGGGATAACGTAGGTTGCGGCGGTTTACGGAGCGGAAGATTAGGGGTTAAAAAAATATGCAGGGGTCAGCGATAGCGGGAGCGGCAGATTAGGGGTTAATAAGTGTAAGGTTAGGGGTGTTTAGACTCGGGGTACATGTTAGAGTGTTAGGTGCAGACGAAGGAAGTGTTTCCCCATAGGAAACAATGGGGCTGCGTTAGGAGCTGAACGCTGCTTTTTTGCAGGTGTTAGGTTTTTTTTCAGCTCAAACAGCCCCATTGTTTCCTATGGGAGAATCGTGCACGAGCACGTTTTTGAGGCTGGCCGCGTCCGTAAGCAACTCTGGTATCGAGAGTTGCATTTGCGGTAAAAATGCTCTACGCTCCTTTTTTGGAGCCTAACGCAGCATTTGTTTGAACTCTCGATACCAGAGTTAAATTTATGGTGCGGCCAGAAAAAAGCCCGTGGAGCGTTAACAGCCCTTCTACCGCCAAACTCCAAATCTAGGCCGTAGTGTTTTGCTTATTTTTGAATAACATTGTGCTGATTTTCAGACTCCTAACCAAACCCCAAAGTTTTAAATATATTCTGATGTATACAGACTTCACATTGCTTCTGTTTGTATAATGGGTCTTTTCATATGTAGGGGAGGGTCTGCTCTCAGCCCCTTTCAGTGGGTGTTACAGACAAATCTCATCAACTGTGCTAAATTGAGAGCTTCTAAGTAAGTTTTTAAAAAGGTTTAATATTGGATTTTTAGATCAGTATCCGTGCATATTATTCTTTATAGCAGTGTCTATCACATGCAGTTATATGAAAATTGGTGTATACTGTCCCTTTAAGGTAGAGGTTTGTATGACCTCACATACAGATCACGCCTGGTCACATACAAGTTCTCCAGTATTTTTGTGGGGTCAGCTGGCAACTTTGCTGGAGATACTATCTGAGAAGTGATCTATATAGTTGAATAAATACTGTATTTTTATTTAGCTAACACATTTTAATAAACAACCAAACACACTGCTGGCTTTTCCAGCTTCATTGCTGCTTTGTATCTCTAATTGATCTGAAGTGTTAACTGTCAAGTCTCTTTCCTATTCCTGTTAGTTTACTTCATAAGAACCTACAGTGCTATGCTAATGCACTGCCATTTAACACTGCAGGATTTCAGTCTCTGCTGTAAATAAATACTACACAACAATCCAAATACATTTAAGATAATTCTGGAAAATGCACCATGCAGTATTTATCAACAAAAACTAAACCAGCCACAACTGGTATTGTTGTTTAATTATTAACCTCTGAATTACTCAGAAGTGATTTGGGAGTATAACAAACTACACATATTTGTGTACAATATGGTTGTGTGTGTTAGTTTACATCTGAAATGAGAAGCAATAACGAGAACAGCGAATATCTGAAAAACAGTGTTTTGTTATAATTAGGGTGACCATATTGCCGCTTTAAAAAGGGACACGTATGAAAAATACATATGTCAGGGTTCTTATACAGAACATTTCTTAAAACAGCCTTGAAAAAAGCCCTGACTTATTTTTATTATGTGTTCCTTTTTAAAGCGGCAATATGGTCACAATAGTTAAAATACAAAAGGTCCTGATATTAAAAGGATGTTCAGGGTCGCCACTAGAAATTTTGGGGCCCCTGACTTAACCATTGATCAGGGCCCCCTCCCCCATTTGACATGTGCAATTTTTGACCAAGTGACTAAAACGTATATGCACTTTATTCTTAAGTGTCTATTTAAACTTGGAAATGTTGTAAAGGTAGTAACATACAGACAGACACACTCATACACTGAAACACACACACACACTCACACATAAGGATTCACATATAGACACTCTAGCAGACACGCAAAGAAACACACTCAGACACAGACACCCAAACAGACACTGAGCACTTGTTTACATTGACCTGACAAGTAATGAGGTAGACTACAGTTTTGTAAAAAAAGGAGATTTAGAAAACAAAATATGGAGTTCTGGTTATCTTTTTGTAAAGGAAGATGCCAACTAAATGATGACAACAGCATGCAGTGGCTGAAAAGAAGGGCCCTGAACTGCCTAAACAATAATTGAAAGGTTAAATGGTGGATTAGGTGACTTCCGGAAAGGTCTCATTAGTCTCAAAGTCTGTAGAAAGATGTGAATAATCAGTAGTAAGGTAAAATGTCCTAAAAAGGAACAGACAATGGATACACACACACACAAAAACTCAAACTTGCACATACATCCAAGAAAACACACAAAGACATACACACACACAGAGACACCCACAGAAAACACACAAAGACATACACACAACGAAAGAGACAACCACATAAAACACAGAAATACATACTGTACATACACACCCTCACTGAGACATCCACAGAATACACACACCCTCACAGAGATATCCACAGAAAACACAGACATACATACACATACACACACTCACAGAGACATCCACAGAAAACACAGACATACACACCCGCCCTCACAGAGACATCCAGAGAAAATACACAAAGACAAACATATAAACACCCTAACAGAGACACCCATAGAAAAAGCTCAAAGACATATGCACTCACCCTCACAGACATCCAAAGAAAATGCACAAAGACATACACACCCACCCTGACAGAAAGAGCCACAGAGAAAAAAATACATAAAAACCAAAGCACAAACCAAAGCACAAAGACATAAACACAGAAACCCACAGAAACACTCACAGGAGGGAACATTTATACACCTTGCATCCCCTAAATCAACAGTGTGTGTAACATGCATGATAAAAAAATGCAGAAATTAAGAGATCACTTTTTAAAGAATCATAATTGTAATTGTACGAACAAAAATAATTCTGTGAATTCAAAATTGAACATTAACGATCTGGGTAGATTGCTAGATGAAGAAAAGTACTTTTAAAAGCTTGACATATGTTTGTTTTTCCCCCATTTTCCCCAACCAAACCACCACTTCAAATATAGTGTACAAATGTTCCCATCTGTCAGCTGTACTTATGGATTTTTAAAATGCTGTACTCTATATGGTCTTGGTGGAACCATAAGCTGTGGTACTCATATCCTATCTAAGCTAATTTCATTTATAACTCTTTATTCCATATTCTATATTTTATAAATACACATCATAAATTTAAAGAAATAATGATTTGGAGATAGATTTATTATTTTATTTTATATCTAAATGTATTATCTATGAAGAACATATTTAATGTGTAATTCTTTTAAATAGTATATTTTAGTCTAATCATGATTTTATAACTCCATACTCATACCATTAGATCTGGTTAAATGCAGGATTTAGGCTTGTTGGTATGTATTTCAAAATTAAGTCCGCTGTAGTGTAAACTGAACAGTTTTAAGTTAACCTCTCATTTTAAACACTGAGCAATCTTAGTCTGAGAGTATAACATTTTATGCAGATGTAAAAATCTTATATAAAATGCCTCCTTGCATCTGGAAAGTCCTTGCATAAAGGGGCAGTACACTGGAATGTAATATATATATATATATATATATATATATATATATATAATAAAAAAATGCATATCTGCCAAAAGGGCACCTACCATTTGTGTATTGAGGAGGAAGCATTTCTGCATGGTTTTAAATATAGAATTTCTACAGCATTGTCAAATAATCATAAATACACTGCTGCTAAAAAAATGTGTTTTTATGGACCCCTGGCCCCACCATACAACTACTACCACACTGAAGTTACAATCCAAAATTGCACAAAGAAATAAAAAACATTTGCTAAGTAAGTCCTACCTCCTCTGCAAATGAAAGTGATCTGCCGTCTTACCCAGGCACACACTGTACAAACAAAGTGCCAAATCTGTCTCACACTGTGCATAGTGGCTTTGTGCACACTCAGAAATCCTCTCAAATGCTAATACTTTACTCCTTGTAATAACATTTCCCATGCTCAATTAGCATTCTGCTGTAGTACCCACTGGTGGATTTTTTTTTTTTAGTTCTTGCCTCATGGGGCCCCCCTGGCCCATTGGGCCCCTGACAGGAGTCACCCCTGTCACCCCCTGATGGCGGCCCTGAGGATGTTAAAATCCATTTTTAATTTTTACATTCTAGTTTATTGAAAGGCATTTTTTAACATATGTTTCTGTGCTGATTTTTTAAAATTTTGTTTATAAATTGGAAGGCATGACACTGTCCACCAATAAAACTGGTGGTGTTGTCTTTATTAACCAATTAGCAAGGATGATAAAGTTGTTTTCTTTTTTTTTTCCAGCACTTTACAAATAAATTATAATAATGCTAATAATAATAATATCCATACCAGAATATGATATGCACTACTTTAGTGATTTATTGCAAACTGCTATATCTGCTAAAAAGACAGATAGATAGTGGAGACAAAGAATATATCTGGTGTGATGGGCTCTGTTGTATTAATGGCAGGGGGACCGATTTAATTTAAGTCAATGCTGCTTATTCCGCGCGAGCCGTTAGACTCGCCAGAAATATAAGTTAAGAAGCAGCGGTCTTAAGACTGCTGCTCCTTAACTTATCTGCCACTTCTGAGGTGGTGGATAGCAATCATCCCGATCAAATATGATCAGGATGATTGACACCCCCTGCTAGTGGGGGGTGATTGGCCGCAAATCTGCAGGGGGCGAAATTGCACAAGCATTTCACTAGAAATGCTTGTGCAATGTTAAATTCCGACAGCATATGTTGTCGGCATTTAGCGATGCCGGGCGAACATGATCCACTACGGCGGATCATGTCCACCCGACAGTTAATAAATCAGCCCCTTAGGGTGGAGATCATTTTATCCTGGTTAGAAATTGACTGCTTTACTGAAGGGCCATATACAAGACAATATCAGGAAGTGTAATGAAGGGAACTTAAATATTTATGATAGAAAATAGAAGCAACTATTTTTAACTAGATAGAATTTGTTTGACGTCAGGAAAAAAAAATCTCATGATATACCTAAAATAACTTTTGTCAGCAATATATATATATAGTTACCATACATTTACAATACATGTTTATTAATGTAGATATATTTTAAAGCTACATGGTAACATACAATAATGCATTTATTTGTGACATTTTAAAAACAATATGTGTAGTAGGTTTGTGCTCAGGTTTGGCAATTATATGGAAGTTTAATGACTATATAATGAATGATTTAGGAAAACTCATAGGGGCATATTTATCAAGTTCCGTATGGAGCTTGAGGCCCCTTGTTTCGGGCAAACCTTCAGGCTCGCCGGAAACCGAAGTTATGAAGCAGCGGTCTAAAGACCGCTGTTCCATAACTTGACCGCCTGCTCTAAAGCGGTGGACAGAAATCAACCCGATCGAATACGATTGGGTTGATTGACACCCCCCTGCTAGTGGCCGCGAACCTGCAGGGGCGGCATTGCACCAGCAGTTCACAAGACCTGCTGGTGCAATGATAAATGCCGACAGCGTATGCGATGTGCAGCGGACATGATACTACTTTGTATCATGTCCGCTCGCACATTGTTAAATATGCCTCATAAACTGGAATTAGAGAAAATTACATAAAAAGAAAAAAAAAAGATACAAGTGTGCATGCGCTGGCTTTATCTTTTTTCTCTGAATATTTTCACAACAAATTAGATCTACTAGCCCTGGGCTTTACAGCCACTATCTCTTGAAATGCATTTTGCAAATTTGCCTACAAAACAAAAATTAAGTGAATAGCATTTTTATTGGCAGAACACATTGGGATACCCTAATATTAATGTAATTAAATTAGCTAACTGCAGGTAATGTTATGACTTGATTTTTCTTTAATGGTTACTTCTCTTCAGTTTCACACTGTTACTCTTTTTGAGCTATTCCCCAGGCTGTTGTATTTCTCTTGTTAAAAGCGTTATGATGTTATAGAACACACTGTGAACTGCTAGGTTCTCTTTCTTGCTGGTCTGTTTCAGATTCCCCCTATGGTAAAATATTTCAACAATTGACAGTTAGATTAAAGAAAGGATGTTACATGGCTTCAACAAGATGGCTGGATGGCTATAAAACTCCTGAAATTCATGAACAAAAAAAACAGTTTTCTCCCCACAGCAAGAAACAGCAAGTTACTCCAAGCGGTTGGTGTCACATATGTCAGATAAATAAAGAAATATCTATGTAGGAGACTCCTGGTTGAGGCAGCATCAGGGTAAGGGGGATCTTTTTCTATTTAAACCCCCTGAAGCAATCACACTCTAATTGCTATTCTGTATTATAAAAAGCAGTTTTGAAACTAGAAAGAAGTTGATCAATAAAGAATTATATTTAACCCTGTACAACTTTTCCCTGCTTTTTCCTCCCACAAAATCTGTACAGATACTGAGCAAAAAGTGAACCTCATATCAATTGATTTATTGCTATAATCAATTGTTATATTTTGCTGGTGGTATAAAAATATGCCTCTTAGCCATAGACCAATAAGTTTGTCATGATGGGTTTTTAAAGCCACAGTTTCAGTATATGCTCACAATACTTCTTATCCATTGTATATAGCAATATGCTGTGTATATATTAAAGTGACATACAATTCCACAAAAAAAAGATGATCTAATATAACAGTGCATTTTATTATTGCACAGTTGTTAGCATATAATTATGGCCTTGATTCCATTCTTTCCAAATATGTAATTTGACATTGAAAAAAATATTGGATGTTATTTTTTTTAACAAAATGATCACAATCTTATTGAGTCAAACACAGCCCAGCCTGATAACTGTCATGATGTTTGACCTCCATTTCCCCATAATGATATCAATAATGACTGATAATAGCTGTCAATCACAGAAAACTGAATTCATAAACAGAAAAATACAACTGTGCAACAAACTCAAAAGTAGCATGTCCCCTATCAGTGAGTGCTTCCTATTATTGTGAGTTAATGGGGTTAATAAAGTCCATGTGTATGTGTTGCAGCTTGAAAGAGTGGTGTTGATTAAAAATAATTGTTCATGTCAGTTACTGATAGGTTTACATTACTTTTGATATTTGTTCAAATTACTAACTGTTGATATCTTATAGTTTTTTTTTTCTTTTTTACATTTATTTGATAGTGGTGACATATTCAGTAATGATTTTTATTTGGTGTGATTTGACTGTCATCAAAAGGGTCATTGTTGGCATGGCTATCTCCACCTTGTTTTTCCAAGGCTGAGAATGGGCAGATTGCTGGCCAATATTTTTTTTATTTATCTGATGTTATTGGTTGATCTTTGGGTGGTGGCCATTTACCAAGTGTCTTTGCTTTTGAATTTGATGTGTCTATTTTGTTGCTGGTATGTAGTCGATACATTGCGGTCTGGTGGATTGCGATTGCGATTGCCAAAGTCAATGTTCATATTTAAGCTACATCTAGTGGGTTAATATATGTGCTTCTCTGGCATGTCATAGATAGTGCCTCACCAGCCTCTGACCTCACCGCACCTCAATGGATTTACTATACTAACTAGAATTTATTTAGGGCCAGATTACGAATGGCGCCCTAACCATTACGCACAAGTGATATTGAGTTTATCGCAGCTGTTTGCATGTGTCAGATGTGGCGCTTGTAATATAAGTTAAAAGTAAATTTGATTGCTATTGTAATTGAATTTAGCATGACCTCAGAGCTCTGGTTAAATGTTTTGTGAAAAAAAAAGTGTAAAAAAACCCCACATCAAAAATACATTTAAAAGTATAGTTACACTCATAACACTACCTAATAACAATTATTAAAAAAAATATTGCACAAAAAATGGATCAAAAATATGAGGTCTCAGTTGTTAAAAAAAGCTGCAAAGGGCTTTAACATAGAGATACATCACTTCCGGTGGGTGGAGCTACAGTGTGGCGGTGTTCTGGGAGAGCTCTGTAAACTACCTTATACTAAAGCTAAATCTATGTACCACACTTGCTCCCAAACCCTTCCTTGGCTTTGTTTCGTGGCCTGAAGGTATCGAACAGCACAGATACCACAGTTTGTGAGGCTCAACAACTCTAACCTCACCACTGGAACGGCAACAGTGAAAGTGCCGGTTGCCATCTTGCCTACCCTCGTGGTATCTATAGCCTCCTCTAAGGCCCTTCCCGGCCACATCTACCTCCACTGGACGCAGGGAGACTTCTCTGTGGGGTGAGTGATCTATCCACGCTTGCTCCGGGCAAATACTTTCAGTGGGAGCCGCGACATCTAGAATCCCTGTGCGATGCATCAGTTTTCTCCTGATACAACCCAGCGTGCCTTAGGAGACCTGAGACTTATAAGCAAAGTTTGGGGACAGGAATAAAAAGGAAACCTAATAAAGAGTGATTACAAAACCAACAAGAGTAAATAAGAGAAAAATAACCAAACAGGAGAATTTTAATGAAAAGCAAGCAGAATCTGAAAGCTGGCACTGTCTGTATATGATTAAGTGAGGGTTTCTGGGGACTGCATACTTTAGAGTCTGTCTAAAACCCTTGAATGATCAGTGCAGACAATTGGCTTTAGTGTTGTGCTTGAGATATTTCACGGGACTATATGGACAAATATTTGACCACTCCGAAAATGTCTAGCAGAAATAAATCCCAGCAGGACAAAAAAAACAAACAGCCCCCAGACCCATCCGAATCTGCCTCTCCCACAAAATCTGCACCCTTCCACACAGACAGTGGACTCCAGACATGGAAGCAACAACTCAACTCCTTGCTCTTGTCCAAACTTGATAATCTACAAAAAGGCATGGATGCTTTAACGACTGAGGTTAAGCAGTTCAATTCCATGTTAGCTGGTGTGGAGCAGTTAATATCTGACCTAGAGGATTGCCATCACTCCTCCTCCAACAAACTTAAAGAACTAATCCAACAAAATAAGTATTTACACCAAAAAGTTGACGACTTGGAAAATCGCTCCTGCAGCAACAACATCCGTTTGGTAGGACTGCCTGAGTCAGTCTGCCCTTCAGAGCTACTTTATTTTGCTGAACACTCCCTTCCCAACTTGTTGGGTATCCCTGCTGAATATCTGCCACTGAAAGTGGAGAGAGAACACCGAATTGGAGGTGATAGACCAGCAGCGACGGGAAGAGAAACCCCCCCTTATGGGGTGATGATAAAATATCTCAATTTCTAATCCAAAATTCAACTTCTCAAAGCCTATAGGGAAACTGAGATGCTGCTCTATGATGAAAAGAGACTTTACATCTTCCAAGACTACTCCTCAGAAGTTGCAAAAAAACGGAAAGATTTTGCCCCGTTGTGCAGTTCCCTACACAAAGAGAAAGGCCAAGCTATCCTGCGGTTTCCAGCCCGTTTCAAAATCCATACCTCACAGGGTTTCAAATTCTTTGACTTGCCTAGAGACGCCCAAGATTTCAATGACTCATCTGCCTATTCCTCTCCGAATCGAAGGGACTCACCAGGCTGAACTTGCTGAGTGACCTTTTCTATCACTTTTTTGGCCGGGATGCTGATTCCCAGCCAGGGAACTTTTTATGCAGATCCAGGAAGATTTCATAATGGCCTGGTATTGTATTATATTGTTTACATATTACTTTGCACTGTTTACTGTTTTTGTATTTTTCCTGTTTTGGTTAATGTATTTATTGATGTTATTTGTTTTATGCTGTAGTTCCAACACTAGTGAAGGACATCACTGTGTACATCTTCCCCTGCTTCCCTTTATAATTGCGCACAGGGTAGCAGATTGTTCTTACCTTATCAGATTGCGGAGAATTACACTTTATTTTAGGATTCCTTCTCCTCCCACCCTTATCTATAGGACAGACAACAGTGGGCTGCGGGACCACCTATGCTTAACTCTAATTGCCCTCAGATGACGATAAAGATTGTGTCCTAGAATGTGGGGGGGTTTAACTCCCCCATTAAGAGGAAGACCTCTGACTCAGCTAAACACTGAACACTGACACAGCTAAAGCTAAAGCTCAGCTAAACACTGAATACTGACACAGCTAAAAAAAATCTCAGGCTCACATGATGCTCCTACAGGAAACCCACTTGAGTGCCCCAGAATATGACAAACTTAAAGTTAAATGGATCTCAGAGGTCCTTAGTGCTCCTTACAACAGCTCCAGTAGTATGTAAAGCCCTTGACTACCAGCTAGGAGACAAGATAATAGACCCAGAGGAAAGGTTCCTTATTGTTAAGTTAAAATGGCAAGATGATTGGTACACTTTCTGTAATATCTATGGACCCAATCAAAGAGTGCCCACATTTTGACGCAAACTTACAGCTTATTTGGCTCAGTTTTTGGATACTAAACTTATTATTGCAGGAGATTTCAATTTAACACCAAACCCGGCCTTAGATAGATTTTGAGACCCCCACTAAAACTAAAAGAGACATGAAGGTATTTCCTGTCAAAGTGTTTAAAGTCCTTTATAGCTCACTAGGAGATATATGGAGGAAACGTAACCCCACAGGCAGAGATTATATCTGTGCCTCTCAAGCGCACAACTCACTTTCTCGAATTGATCTCTTTCTCACCTCCAGCTCCCTGGAGCTATTGGTTACTGACATTAAGATTGCTAATATCACCATCTCGGACCATGCACCTATTTCCTTGACCCTTTCACAATCCCCCCAACCCACTAACAAACCAGTGTTTCGATTCCCAAATCACCTTATAAAATCCCCTGATTTCACCATGTATTTGACGAAACAATGGGACCACTTTGTAGTCAATAATAGGTCACATTTATCCACCCCAACAGTTTTCTGGGAAGCGGCCAAGGCAGTTCTTTGGGGTGACATAATTGCATATCTGACCAAACAAAAATGTCTTCACAACGGTAGGGAGGCACACTATAATACACAACTGACTAACACTTATGCTCAATATTGTCAATACCCTACCCCAGAAAACAGGGCTTCCTACTTCACGATGAGGAGAGAGAGAGACACCTTTCTACTACAAAACACAATACATAGGGACAATATAAATCAGGGATATTTCCTGAGCCACAGTAATAGATCTGGAAGGTTCTTGTCCTCACTGGTCAGATTAAACAAGCAAATAGAGGGGTTTCGGCTATTATGAGTCAAGGTCGCCTAACAAATGATACGTCTGCTATTGTGTCAGAGTTTGCAGATTATTATTCCAAATTATATCAGTCACAAACACCTCATGAAAATGCACAAAATAAGTTTTGGGACAGACTTACCATCCCTAAACTGACCAAATTGACAATTTAAACGCCCTGATTTCCCAGGAAGAGGTTACACAAACAATTAAATTGCTTGCTCTTGGGAAAACACCTGGCCCTGATGGGTTCCCAACTGAATTTTATAGACTTTTGCCAGACCAAATTTCCCCACTACTGACTACCCTATTTGGCCACTACTTCACTTATCAAAGTACCCCCTCCACTAACTCCTCCGCCGCAAACATCATGGTTATACACAAAGTAGATAAAGACCCTACTCTCCCAGAATCGTATAGACCCATATCCCTTTTAAACGTTGATTATAAGCTACTTACCAAACTTCTAGCTAACCGATTAAAACTTATACTCCCCCATATCCTACACCCAGATCAAACGGGCTTCACTTCTAACCAATCATCGGTAGTAAACATCCGGAAAGTCCTCCATGTGGTATCACACCATTGGTTGGCTAAGCTTAGGGGCTCTCCCAGAGGCCTTCCTGCTGTCATTGGATGCAGAGAAGGCCTTCGATAGGGTAGAGCGGGTCCATATTTTTTACTCTATGGAAAGCTTCGGTATATCGGGCTGCTTTATTACTTTCCTTAGAAATGTCTACTCTAACCCCGTGGTGTGCCTACTGATTAACAATCCCCCCCCCAGGTTTCCCTCCACAGAGGAACACACCAGGGCTGCCCGCTCTCCCCACTCCTCTTCAACTTGGCACTGGAACTACTACCTAAGAAGCATTTTTCCTGGCATTCAACTGAATTCCCATAAACTCCAAATAGCCCTTTATGCAGACGATATGCTGCTTTTCATATCAGACCCTCAGATATATGTCCCAACCATTTTAGATGCAATGCAATTATTTGGACAATTCTCGGGTTACAAAATAAATATCTAAAAATCAGAAATCTTGTGGCTGCACCGTAAAACTGATAACACTGAAGGGTTATACCCTTTTTGTCCTGTAAACTCTCACTTAACCAACCTAGGCATTCATATCTCTGCTAATTCACAGCATTGGTATCCCCAAAATCTATATCCCCTTATTCAACAACTCAAGACAGACCTGAACACTTGGCAGAATTTGCCGCTTTCTCTAATGGATAGAGTTCATATTATTAAAATGATGGTCTTACCCAAGCTCTTATACCCTTTGCAAATGCTCCCCCTCCTGCTCCGATTGAAAGACATAGCTCTTTTAAACACCATAATCCAAAACTTCCTTTGGAAGGTCGGTAAACCTCGTATAGGCGCACATAAACTGTATCTCCCCTATTTGAAAGGGGGACTAGGCTTACCGAACCTTCTCTATTATAACTGGGCCTCTCTAGCAAAGCTTGCATTGGACAGGAAACTAAATATACAGCACTTCTCCAGTGTTCACTTGGAGGAGGCCTCATTACCTCAGGTGTCTCCCGCTTTCCTACCACATGCCATTTTATCTGAACTGCCAACCTCTGTACAATGCCACCCTATGTTCCGGGATGTTCTTCTGGGCTGGAGAGCCATGACTAGAGCTCTGGCATGGGACCATAGGCATACTAAGTATTTTCCCATCACAGGGAACCCTAGATTCCGACCTGGTGTAATGTACCCTGTTTTTCATGCGTGGAAAAATCTGGGCATAGACAATATAGATAAACTATTAGATTATACCACTAAAACCGTTCTACCTTTTGATGCCATATGTAGGAAATTTCTGACCCCATACACCAATAGATTTGCCTATTTTTAACTCCAATACTATGTAAATCACATTCTACAGAATTTTGGGACGTTCTGGGTTAGTTCGTCTTTGGCTCGCACCATTGCACAATTTCAAATACATACTTTTGCCATATCCTCAATCTATAGCGAGCTGATACAAACCAATATCGGTACTATACAATTACACCTTTTTAACATCTGGAATAAGAGATTGTCTGCTGTGTCCTCTCCTAAAATTATATTTGATAGCCTTAACCTCACTTGGTCTGCGACTCTGGCAGCTGACCTTAGGGAGTCGTAGACACAAGTTATTTATCAGGATTACCTTACCTCAAGTAGAGTAAGTGGAGAAAAGATTTTTCTAATGTATGTGGTAAATGCTCCTACCCAGACTCTGATTTTTTTGCACTGCATCTGGTACTGCCCCAATATTTGTATATACTGGAACCAAGTTTCCTTCTGGCTCTCCAAAATCACAACCATCTCCATCACACTTACGCCTATACAGGTATTATTCCTATCATTAATGTCGCGTTTATTCGGGTTTTTCCCAACTTTATTTATACCATTTCATTACAGTCCATGAACAAGAACATTTCTCTAAAGCTAATCTTTTATTTTTTAACTGTTAATGTCTAAGAAGTAGCTACATTTATACCTCAACAAACAATATCTCATAGAAAGTTATTTTTATTTTTATTTGTTATACAAAAAAATCCGTTATATGATTCTTTCACATATTTGTATTTCTAGAAGAAGAATCTTTTGCAAACATATTTACATGTCCCTAAATTACTTTTTTTTGTTCTAAACAATGTTGTCTTTCATATCTCTGTGTTTATTTATACCACTTTATGTGTATAGTGTAAATGTATTATTATTCTGAGCAGGAATAATTGCAAATATAACATGTAATCAGGGTATCATATGTATTTATTTGCAATCAATGGATATTTTAAGAGCTGGGCCAGTTTTCTCTCTGTACTTGTGTAACCCCTCCTGATTGCAATCTAGTTTTAAAAACCACCCCTTCACAGGTGTTATAAAATGGGCTGGCATATAAGATGACATTTCTTACTGAAAAAAAAATTCAAGAGAAGGAAGAAATACACTGAAAATAGCATGACAGTAAAGAGGTGATTTTAATTTCTACTGTATCTGAATCATGGCAGTTTAATGTTAGGTGAGCTATCCCTTTGAGCTATCAGTTTAAGATTATATTGAGTGGAAAAGTTATGGAGTGAGTGCTAAAACAAGCTTAATAGGCCAAGAAGATGAAGAAGTGCACTAAAATAGTTCAAATGAGCTAAAACGATATAATACTGATCTCAATAAAATGTACAATTTAATATGCATATAAACAAAAATAGGTAGTAGACATGGATAGAGTTAAAATACTTAACATTAGCATGGATCCATGTAATGACTAAAACAGGTATAACAACAACGGTAAAAACAATGATAAAAACAGTGATAAACAGACAGATAAGAAGTCAGTGAGAATTGGTAAAAAATACAATGTCCAAATTTAAAAAAAAAAAAAAAAAAAAAAGAAAATAATCCCAAATATGAGTCAAAGTTCAAAGTACAAGTGAGAAAGTAAACAGTGACCAAGGGTGATCCAAATCAGATAAATCAACAATCCATAAAATCCATATGTGGAAAAAATTAGTGGTGTAAAGTGTCAATCCAAAAATCCATATATAAAAAGTGATCCAGAAACAAAACAGAAATGGTGATCCAAAAATTGCAGATAATAGTTCAAAAGTAGAATCCAAGGTAATTAAAAAATAAAAGTCTATGTAGAAAAACCTTCCATATCAAATTATGTTGTGGAGAAATGACACTTGAAAACAAAACGTTGGTACAAAAAATACACAAAAAATGATAATAAACAAACAATCCAAACCTGTGAAAAGACAGAAACAAAAAATAGTGCAATAAAGTTTGTTACACTTTAGAAGGTATGAAAATAAGCTCACCAGTATGTCTGTGTCAACGCGTTTCGGCCTATCTTAAGGCCTTTCTCAAGACTATACTGATGTGTAACTACTGGGAGCTTATATGGGGTGCCAAGTGATGTGATTGGTGGTAGGTTTTGGCGCCAAAATAGATGTGACACCTCTTCCTGTTTGGCCCATTGGATTCTGGGACATAATAGAACTCTTTTTCTTTTTGTTTAAATAATATAATTATAACATTACTACTTATATTTGATTACCCCAATATGTTTCAAAAGTTACCTATAATTTATTCATTTCTACAATTGATTTCAATCCAAATTATATTGAAAAAAACATTAGAGAATACCGTTACTTCCGGTTTCGTGTATCACTTCCGGTTTCGTTAAAATAACTTCCAGTATGTCACTTCCGGTTTCGTTCGGGTCACTTCCGGTTTTGGCGATTTTACTCCCCACTTCCGGTTTTAGATTGTTTAGTGATACTTTGATGAATCCCATGTCACTTTATAATAAAATAGTTTTGGGCATATCTTCAATAATAATGTTATTATATAGGAATAGATTATCAATTGTTAAAAGCCTTACATTTTCCATTAAAAACAATGTTGGACTAATCACATTCAATGTATCAAATGGAATAGTAAAGGAATATATAAGTAAAAGATATATACATGTATATATATATATATATATATATATATATATATATATATATATATATATATATATATATATATAAAAGATGACGTGTATAAATAAGTAGATAAATAAATAAGATCAATATAGTTAAATACATTTGAATAGTTTCCTAAAATCGTTATAAAAATCAATAATGTGTGAGTCTAAATTCTAAAGACCCATATATTAGCTCAAAAGGTGAATGGGACCTATATATATATGTCTGTAGGTTCATATATATTTGTGAAAGTATTGATGTCAGTTAGGGAGAAACCAATCATATGGGAAAGGGAGAAAACATGCATGTGTCAGAACAACAAAAAGCGAAAATTATCGTCCTGTGGTACAGTTGGGACAACAGAAACTGGTTAAAAGAGTACTAAATAGTACAACCTCAGAGAGTTATATAAAATAGTCTATGTTCGTAAAAACTTCCTACAGAGTTTTCTTGGAGGGGGATGGGGATATGTCACTGCTGGGGCGAGAATCTTGATCATTTGGTTCTCAAAATATTTATATGGTCCAACAGTGAGCATTGGAGATGTTAAAATTGTATGTCTATATAGGAAGAGAATGATCTGTAAGTTCGATGGTAAAACAAACTGTGTTGATCTTAAGGGCTATACAGTTGCCTATAATCATCAGTCCCTATTTGGATATGTAAAAAAGTTATGGGGATGTGTAGACCAACTTATTTCATCAGATCTATAATTTAAAGTGAGAGCTAGTGTGATGACACATGCGGTCATAATAAAGATAGACTTTGAATAATAAGGTTAGGTCTATCTAATCTTTTCTAAGGGACAGTAGATGGGATAAGTCTTCTTTATGATTCAACCCTTTAGGGAACAGACAATCCAAAGTGAAAATCCATTTGGACTCATGATATAATAATTTTCTCTCATGGTTGCTTCCCCTCCAGTTGTTTTTGATCTTCTCAATTCCAAAATATTTGAGATCTTTTATATTACCTCCATGTTTAGTTGCAAAGTGTTTGTATAATGGAGTCTCTGTATTATTCTTTTCTATGCATAAAATATGCTCCCTGATTCTGTCTCTGAGGGCTCTTGTTGTTTGTCCAACATATTGTAAGCCACAGGTGCAAGATATGATATGTATTATTCCCTTGTCAGTACACCTTATGAGGTCCCGAATTTTGTGTTGCTCTCCCTTGTGTTGAGATGTAAATTGGTTTGTTTTTAAACCGTTTTTGCAGGCCTTGCAAATAGGGCAAGGGAAAAATCCTTTGATCTTATTTCCTTTATAATCAGTTACGTTTAATGTCTTGTTTCTTGGAATGCTTGGAGCTAGTAGGGTTTTTAGATTGTTAGCCCTCCTATAGATGAATCACGGATGGGTTGTCAATTTATCACCGATTACATCGTCCTCCTTTAGTATTGTCCAGTGTTTTTTTAATGATTTTTTCAATGATACGTTTGTTTGCACAATACTCTGTGATCATGGGTACATCTATAGTATTCGTATCTTCACTTTGTACACATTTCGGTTTGTATTTGATCAGTTCCTTTCTGTCAATTTTCCGAACTTGGTCAATTTTCTCTTCTAGGGTTTACTTTGTGTACCCCCTATCCAAAAATCTTTGCTTTAGTATGCATGCTTGTTCTTCCCATTTTAGGGGGTTAGAGCAGTTTTTTCTCACTCTTAGCATTTGGCCCTTTGGTATGTTTGCCTTCCAAGTTGGGTGATGGCAGCTTAGGCTGTGCACATAATTATTGCAATCGACCTCTTTAAAGAATGTTGATGTTTCAATTTTGCCGTTGTTGATTTCAATGGTCAAATTGAGAAAATTGATCCTAGTGGAGCTATGTTCATACGTGAATCTTAGGTTCATTTAGTTTTTGTTCATTACATCAAATGTATACTTTAGATCTTCCAGTGAACCTCCCCAGATTATCAATATCAATTATCAATCTGGGGAGGTTCACTGGAAGATCTAAAGTATACATTTGATGTAATGAACAAAAACGAAATGAACCTAAGATTCAGGTATGAACATAGCTCCACTAGGATCAATTTTCTCGATTTGACCATTGAAATCAACAACGGCAAAATTGAAAAATCGACATTCTTTAAAGAGGTCGATTGCAATAATTACGTGCACAGCCTAAGCTGCCATCACCCAACTTGGAAGGCAAACATACCAAAGGGCCAAATGCTAAGAGTGAGAAAAAACTGCTCTAACCCCCTAAAATGGGAAGAACAAGCATGCATACTGAAGCAAAGATTTCTGGATAGGTTGTACACAAAGTAAACCCTAGAAGAGAAAATTGACGAAGTTCGGAAAATTGACAGAAAGGAACTGATCAAATACAAACCGAAATGTGTACAAAGTGAAGATACGAATACTATAGATGTACCCATGATCACAGAGTATTGTGCAAATGTATCATTGAAAAAATCATTAAAAAACACTGGACAATACTAAAGGAGGACGATGTAATCGGTGATAAATTGACAACCCATCCACGATTCATCTATAGGAGGGCTAACAATCTAAAAACCCTACTAGCTCCAAGCATTCCAAGAAACAAGACATTAAACGTAACTGATTATAAAGGAAATAAGATCAAAGGATTTTTCCCTTGCCCTAGTTGCAAGGCCTGCAAAAACGGTTTAAAAACAAACCAATTTACATCTCAACACAAGGGAGAGCAACACAAAATTCGGGACCTCATAAGGTGTACTGACAAGGGAATAATATATATCCTATCTTGCACCTGTGGCTTACAATATGTTGGACAAACAACAAGAGCCCTCAGAGACAGAATCAGGGAGCATATTTTATGCATAGAAAAGAATAATACAGAGACTCCATTATACAAACACTTTGCAACTAAACATGGAGGTAATATAAAAGATCTCAAATATTATGGAATTGAGAAGATCAAAAACAACTGGAGGGGAGGCAACCATGAGAGAAAATTATTATATCATGAGTCCAAATGGATTTTCACTTTGGATTGTCTGTTCCCTAAAGGGTTGAATCATAAAGAAGACTTATCCCATCTACTGTCCCTTAGAAAAGATTAGATAGACCTAACCTTATTATTCAAAGTCTATCTTTATTATGACCGCATGTGTCATCACACTAGCTCTCACTTTAAATTATAGATCTGACAAAATAGGTTGGTCTACACATCCCCATAACTTTTTTACATATCCAAATAGGGACTGATGATTATAGGCAACTGTATAGCCTTTAAGATCAACACAGTTTGTTTTACCATCGGACTTACAGATCATTCTCTTCCTATATAGACATACAGTTTTAACATCTCCAATGCTCACTGTTGGACCATATAAATATTTTGAGAACCAAATGATCAAGATTCTCGCCCCAGCAGTGACATATCCCCATCCCCCTCCAAGAAAACTCTGTAGGAAGTTTTTACGAATATAGACTATTTTATATAACTCTCTGAGGTTGTACTATTTAGTACTCTTTTAACCAGTTTCTGTTGTCCCAACTGTACCACAGGACGATAATTTTCGCTTTTTGTTGTTCTGACACATGCATGTTTTCTCCCTTTTCCCATATGATTGGTTTCTCCCTAACTGACATCAATACTTTCACAAATATATATGAACCTACAGACATATATATATAGGTCCCATTCACCTTTTGAGCTAATATATGGGTCTTTAGAATTTAGACTCACACATTATTGATTTTTATAACGATGTTAGGAGACTATTCAAATGTATTTAACTATATTGATCTTATTTATTTATTTATCTACTTATTTATACACGTCATCTTTTTATATATATACATGTATATATATTTTACTTATATATTCCTTTACTATTCCATTTGATACATTGAATGTGATTAGTCCAACATTGTTTTTAATGGACAATTTAAGGCTTTTAACAATTGATAATCTATTCCTATATAATAACATTATTATTGAATATATGCCCAAAACTATTTTATTATAAAGTGACATGGGATTCATCATAGTATCACTAAACAATCTAAAACCGGAAGTGGGGAGTAAAATCGCCAAAACCGGAAGTGACCCTAACGAAATCGGAAGTGACGTACCGGAAGTGATTTTAACGAAACCGGAAGTGATACACGAAACCAGAAGTAATGGTATTCACTAACGTTTTTTTCAATATAATTTGGATTGAAATCAATTGTAGAAATTAATAAATTATAGGTAACTTTTGAAACATATTGGGGTAATCAAATATAAGTAGTAATGTTATAATAATATTATTTAAACAAAAAGAAAAAGAGTTCTATTATGTCCCAGAATCCAATGGGCCAAACAGGAAGAGGTGTCACATCCATTTTTGGCGCCAAAACCTACCACCAATCACATCACTTGGCACCCCATATAAGCTCCCAGTAGTTACACATCAGTATAGTCTTGAGAAAGGCCTTAGGATAGGCCGAAACGCGTTGACACAGACATACTGGTGAGCTTATTTTTATAACTTCTAAAGTGTAACAAACTTTATTGCACTATTTTTTGTTTCTGTCTTTTCACAGGTTTGGATTGTTTGTTTATTATCATTTTTTGTGTATTTTTTGTACCAACGTTTTATTTTTCACGTGTCATTTCTCCACAACATAATTTGATATGGAAGGTTTTTCTAGACTTTTATTTTTAATTACCTTGGATTCTACTTTTGAACTATTATCTTCAATTTTTGGATCACCATTTCTGTTTTGTTTCTGGATCACTTTTTATATATGGATTTTTGGATTGACACTTTACACCACTAATTTTTTCCACATATGGATTTTATGGATTGTTGATTTATCTGATTTGGATCACCCTTGGTCACTGTTTACTTTCTCACTTGTACTTTGAACTTTGACTCATATTTGGGATTATTTTCGTTTTTTTTTTTTTTTTTTAAATTTGGACATTGTATTTTTTACCAATTGTAATTGCATTTTCACCAATCATTATTGCATTTTTTCACTTATTGCATTTTATCACTCAGACACCATTATTATTGTTTCTACGGTGTCTATTCGCACCTACATCTACACCTTGCAAGAGACCTCCAACCTAATTCACATAGGAGCTCACTGACTTCTTATCTGTCTGTTTATCACTGTTTTTATCATTGTTTTTACCGTTGTTGTTATACCTGTTTTAGTCATTACATGGATCTATGCTAATGTTAAGTATTTTAACTCTATCCACGTCTACTACCTATTTTTGTTTAAATGCATATTAAATTGTACATTTTATTGAGATCAGTATTATATCGTTTTAGCTCATTTGAACTATCTTAGTGCACTTCTTCATCTTCTTGGCCTATTAAGCTTGTTTTAGCGCTCACTCCATACCTTTTCCACTGTTTCCCTCTTGTAGTCTGCTAGGGGACTTATTTGGTAGTGAGTTTTAGGCTGTCTTTTTAGCGCTTGGGATACTACATACATAGTACTATTAAGATTATATTGAATCAAACATCAATCCGAATTTTAAAATACTTGTCTAAAATATTACACTGTGTGTCTTAATGTCAGTATTAATGATTATCTTTAATTCTAAATTCCCATATACATACTTTCAAAGTATAATGCACAATATAACAAATGGCACTTACAAGTTCTGATGATTGATAAATGACACGTATCGAGCATTTTGATTTGTTAGTGATAGTTTAAAATGTATATTTGAATCAGATTGGCTGATGTCATAAATCATGTGATTATGCATATTCCAATCAAAAGTGGTTGAAAAATTCACTAGTGTGTGGGTTGTTTAGGAGTTTGCGTCATAATTTGTGCGAAAAGTGTTGAGTCAAAATTGGTGCGAAGTGGAGAGTGGGACTTGTATTACATGGCTTAAACATGGTGCACATAGATTTATTACAAAAAATAAAAAGGAAGTTAGCTATATTATGTTGTATATTTATTAAAATATCTATATCTATTAGTGTGACAAATTTGTGGCAAAACTTTTCAACAAATGTGTAAAAATAAGTGTCCCCTTGTTTTGTAATGAGAGGCAAATTTGTAGCATAATCCATAAGTAGTAATGTATTTTTCATTTTTATCCCTATATCTACTAGTGTACCAAACATGGAGCAATAATATTGTTTGATTTAGAAAGGGTATACAATTTTAATAGAGTTTCTAATTTACTTTTTCATGTTATATACTTAATTCTCTTGCAGCATCGAACATAAGCTTTCTGTGTTTTCAGACTCCCATTGAGTTCTATGGCATCCGCGACCTCAAGGGTGGCGGATTGAAAACTATGTACGTTGCGTCGTAATAGACGTGACTTACCTGTTAAATGTTTGATAAATTGGGAAAAGTGTCAAATAGAGTCGAATGTGAATTTGAAACATCTGTAATGATGCAAGCATCGATCTGCATCGGATTGAGATTGCAGGATCGTATTTTACATCACAAATGTCAACATTTGCCGATGTTGATGCTTTGATAACTACGGTGGATCAATCTTGCGACAAATACGACGCAGAATTCAAGCGTATTATCATTTGACGCTTTGATAAATTGACCCCACTGTGTATTTATTGTAACTATTTCACATTCCAATATTCTGCACACAGCAGAATATGTTCTATGTATTTAAAACTAGATATTCATATATGTATGTATATATATATATATATATATATTTATATATATATATATATATATATATATATATATATATATATATATATATATATATATATATAAGCATAGAATGAGCTGCAGCAGTCCAAATTTCTTTTTGTGTTATTTTATTTACAAGCAGTAAGACATAGGCGACGTTTCGGCCTTTCGCCCTTTCTCAAGCCAAGTGATTAAACACATAATTAAGGCCTACTTTTTATAGGCTAAAAGTGTAGAAAAAACACAGGTGCAAAACATGACAGTAATTGAATTTTAAAGAGACAGTGTTATCTGTGACATCAAATATTTTCATATTCTTTTCTTATAACATTGATGCAACAATGTAACATTTTTAAGTGCAGGAATTAAATGAACAATGTAACATATATTTATATATATTGCATTAAGTGAATACTGTGCTTTCATATGTACAAAATTATATTTTTGTGATTAATTTTAGACCAATTATGTGCATTTATTTGTTGGTGCATTAAATAAGTAAAAAAACTATTAATTTTAAAATTATCTGATTTGGTTAATTAAAACCAACAAATAGTTGTTAATCATTTAAGAAGTGTTTATCTTTTTAGATGGATGTTAAGGAGAGCTAAAAACTAATAAACCGCTAAAGTCTTTTACAAACAAAAAAGAGGCACCGCTATGGGTGCCAATATGGCGCCACCATATGCTGGACTGTACATGGGAATGTATGAGCAAAAACATATATATTCAAATGAACTTTTCAAAAAATATGCCAGCGTATGGTGGCGCTATATAGACAATGTCTTTATGGTGTGGCTGGGAGATAAGGAAACCTTGATTTTGTTTCTTTCACAAATTAATAACAACATGGAGAATATTGAGTTTACAATGCTAGATAACCATAAACAGATTCATTTTCTTGATGTTACAATTTATGTAGAAGATAGCTCATTTAAAACAGATATTTTTGTGAAGGAAACTGATAAAAATACGCTATTGTCATATAACAGTTGTCATCCGAAAAGTACTATTAAATCGTTGCCAAAATCACAGTATATATGGGTAAAACGAATTGTAAGTGACAAAAAATCCTGTGATATGAGACTTCAGGAAAAGAGCAAAAAAATTTACCCAAAGGGGATATCCCCAACAAATACTAGATAATGAATTAGGAAAGATTAACAGTATTGAACGTAACGAATTATTAACTAAAAAACAAAAAACATTAAAAAAGGATATAATCCCGTTTATTAGTACATACAATACAAATAGTAGACAAATAACTGGAGTCATTAAAAAACATTGGCACATTCTTAAAAATAGTTATAAGGACATTAAAGAGTTTCAAAATCCCCCATTATTGTCCTATAAACGTCCTAGGAATCTGTATGACAATTTAGTTAAAACAGACATAGGTAGTAGTAAAACTAAAATGTTAACTTCAAGTAAAAAAGGCACCTTTCCATGCAATAATTGCTCACACTGTAATAGTGTTATAAGAGGAGATAAAGTGACACACCCTTATACAGGAAAACGGTATAATATAAATGGGCTATATACTTACCAAACTGATTATGTGATATATTTATTAAAATGTCCATGTGGACTAATTTATATAGGGGAAACAAGTCAGAAAATAAAGGACAGGCTTACCCAACATAAATATACCATACGTAAAGGCATGTTAGATTTACCAGTCTCTGCACACTTTAAAGAAAAATCATAATGTAAATAAATTACGCTATCAAATATTAGAACAGGTTCCAATACAAAGAAGGGGACAGAATAGGATTAATAAATTAAAACAAAGGGAAGTTATATGGATTAATAAATTAGATAGTATGCACCCCAAAGGATTGAACAAAGATTATAATCTATTTTTGTTCCTTTAACCAGAGCTTTGGATACAATAACTTATATGTCTTTCTCTTTCTCTCTATTAATTTAGATCAAGATTTACATAAGAAATAAGAAACAAAGGAAGCCAACTCTACAAAAACTTATATCCAATGTATAATCAGGTTACAAATAACAATATCAAATAAAAAATAAAAAATAAAAAAATCTTTTTCTATAAAAGATGATTTTCTTTGTTAACCTTAGTCACCAGGCATAGATTTAGGATTATTAGACTTTGTATTTATATTTTTCTATATAAATTCATCTGAATTATGTCCATTCTACCTTTAGCGGTTTATTAGTTTTTAGCTCTCCTTAACATCCATCTAAAAAGATAAACACTTCTTAAATGATTAACAACTATTTGTTGGTTTTAATTAACCAAATCAGATAATTTTAAAATTAATAGTTTTTTTTACTTATTTAATACACCAACAAATAAATGCACATAATTGGTCTAAAATTAATCACAAAAATATAATTTTGTACATATGAAAACACAGTATTCACTTAATGCAATATATGTTACATTGTTCATTTAATTCCTGCACTTAAAAATATTACATTGTTGCATCAATGTTATAAAAAAGAATATGAAAATATTTGATGTCACAGATAACACTGTCTCTTTAAAATTCAATTACTGTCATGTTTTGCACCTGTGTTTTTTCTACACTTTTAGCCTATAAAAAGTAGGCCTTAATTATGTGTTTAATCACTTGGCTTGAGAAAGGGCGAAAGCCCGAAACGTCGCCTATGTCTTACTGCTTGTAAATAAAATAACACAAAAAGAAATTTGGAGTGCTGCAGCTCATTCTATGCTTCTATATTTACCGTCTGGGTGGGACAGAGGCAGCTTGCACCCAGCACCTAACGGAGAAACTGGTGCCGGACTTTACCTGTATTATATATATATATATATATATATATATATATATGTAAATATCTATCTATGCCTATATATAATCATATAGATATATTTTGTACAAAATACCATCAGATATATGTAGAAATATGTATATATGAATATATAGAACATATTCTTCTATATGAAGAACATTGGAATGTGAAATATTCATATTTTCATGTCAGGTTGGAGCACTTGAGAATATGCGATCATGTTTGCCCGCGAGTAGGGTGTTTTCTTCATTGACTTCTATGGGGGATACGTTAAGGCATGCACAATATTGTAAGTTTGGCTTTTCACGTGCGTTGGGTTAGTGCATGAGCAAAAACTTTTTACTTTCGACTTGTAAAACGATCGCTACCTGAGGAGCGCGAAAAGCTTACTTCTAGCAGAGTTAGCGTGTTAGTGGGAGAGATAAATACCACTCCACTTGTAATCTGGCCCAAATTGTTTTAATGTCTCTTTAAAGTGATAGGGAGGTCAGATTTAAACTTGCATGATTCAGATAGAGCATGTAATTTAAAAACACTGTTAAATTCACTTCTATTTTTAAATTGATCTTGTTCTCTAGGTATGGCTTGTTGAAAAATAATAAGTACATATCCTACACTACTGGGAGCTAGCTGGTAATTGGTAGCTACAAACATTTGTCTCTTGTCATTGACTCTCCATATTTACTCAGATAACTAATAATAGTGTATTGCTTCTGTGGAGCTGGCTTTAGCAATGTGTTTAATGACTGTGCATGGGCTAAACACAAGCAATAGTGCCATATCAAAATGCTCTAACATATTATGACCTTAATCACAATCTATCGAGAGCGGTGTTTTTGGATGTTTTTCGGCTTGAAAACTGTACTTTTCTTTTCGGCATGATCACAATAGTGCAATTTTGTCTGATTCTCATACTCGCAAACGGTTTTCATCATATCAAAAAAAGCCCTATTTACCCTATAGAACTGAAAACTTATCCGCAGTCACAATATGTTTTCAGAAGCCCAGTTTTGGCTTATTGACTTCAACACCTCAAGGTACTTGGAAAGGCTTTTCTTGAACCTGTTAAACTTTTTCAAGGCTATTTCCAAACAGTCTTTTACATTGCACCTATGTTAAACACTCTGAAATATCCACTCTAGACATTCTAGAGGTTTGTTAACATATGTAGTATTGATTCATTAAAGTTCCATTCATCCCTGTTAGAAACTGTATACAGTCAACAAGGTATACATTTAAATATGTATAGGGACATATACATATGTAAATGTTTTGACTATATAATATCATGTACAGCAATGGGGATTTACAGGAAAAATTACTTCAGGACAAAGTCTACACACTAAGTCCAAACTCGCTCATGACATTGCAATATTGGACTCAGTGTCATGAATGTTTATTACAGATTACAAAATCAATACTGTATAAATGAGTTTAGAGCTAATGTGGATGGAAACGCGTCCTCTATAAAAGCCATTAAGGAATGCGCAATCTTGTTTAAGGGTCTCTGAGATTGATACTAAGCTGAAAGGCAGCGGGGTCAGCTGGTACAATGCTGAATGCGGAGAACGTAATGCTCTCCGCATTCAGAGAGGTCTTGCAGAACTGATCCGCACTGTCCGATCAGGTTCGCAAGAACTTTGTTAAATTGGCCTCTTTGACGTTAACAAACACTAGAAAAACACTTTATTTAAAAACAATTCTTGTAAAAGTTGTAAAACGACCATATAGTGAATGAAAAATGTAGTACCTCTCTGCCTCTCCTAGCAACCTAATAGATGCTTTTAGATTGGTTAGCAGTGGTGCGGATGGAAACAAATTGCTATAGTTAATTTTTTAACTCACAACTAAGTGATCTCCTGAAAAATTTGATTTTCATAACGCCTATACTGTTAGGGAAAAACATGACAATGAGAGTAAGAAATACAATCAAATGTGAAATCACACCACTTGTAGATGTTGTAATTTTTCCGTTCCTATTGAAGTATGTCTATCCTGCCAAGACACATATTACATTAAAGGGACAGTCTAGTCCAAAACAAACTTTCATTATTCAGATATGGCATGTAATTTTAAACAATTTTCCAATTTACTTCTATAACCAATTTTGCTTTGTTCCCTTGGTATTCGTGGTTAAAAGCTAAAGCGTGGAGGTTCATATGCTAATTTCTAAGCCTAAAGGCTGCCTCTTAGCTCAGGGCATTTTGGCAGTTTTTCACCACTAGAGGGTGTTAGTTCATGTGTTTCATATAGATAACACTGTGCTCACGCACGTGGAGTTCCTAGGAGCCAGCACTGATTGGCTAAAATGCAAGTCTGTCAAAAGAACTGAAGTAAGAGGCAGTTTGCAGAGGCTTAGATACAAGTTAATCAAGGGTAAAAAGTGTTGCAATATAACTGTGTTGGTTATGCAAAACTAGGGAATGGGTAATAAAGGGATTATCTATTTTTTAAAACAATAAATATTCTGGTGTAGACTGTCCCTTTAATATGGATACTGAGTGATGAGGATGTTTTGTTATGGCAATAGGTGACTGTCACACATATAAATGAGCATTTCTTTTTGTATGTGTCTTGGGAGTTTTCGGAGACCTCCCAGTTTCTTTCTAAAAAACAGGCACTTATCAGTCGAAAAGTCCTTTTCAGGAGCTTTTCTGTTGAATACTCGATTGTTTTTTATTAAACAAATGATACAATATAGCAGGGGCGTATTTTGTCCTAGGGAAACAATGCACTTGCCTAGGGAGGCAGATTTTTTTTTGGGGGGGGGGGCAGAACACCCGCACTCACTGCACTACACACACACACACACATGCTTAAATATGAACATTTACTTTAAAAATGCCATTAAAAAAAGCCACATTACACCCTCACTGAATATATTATGGCCTTAAACCTGAGTGTGGGAGGTAGCAGAATTTAAGTGCCTAGGGCAGCACAAAACCTAAATATGCCACTGAATATAGCATTGTGACTATTTGAGAAACTCTGCTCCAAATTCAGCTAGAAAGGAAAAAAAGCATTTCCGGGAGCTGAAAGCTGATAGATTGTTATCAACCCCATTATAAGTAAAAATCTGCATTCAGACATATGGGACAGTCATCAAATTGAATGCATAAATTAGTTGTTATGTTTTACTTTCGCTTTTGTATTTAATTCAAATCGTATTTATTGAGCAGCTGTACAATGTTTTTTGCAAGCAAATTTAATTGTTTGAATTGGGGTCATTGTATGCAACTCATGATTATTTTTATTTTAAGCTAATCAAATTTCAATTTGGAAAACCACTCAAACAATTAAACAATATTGCAGAAAATCAAGTTCAACCCACAAAAAAACAAATTAAATGTACATAAAAAATGTTATTGCAGGGATTTCACAGACCTTAAAAAAAAAAAAAAAAGCAAAATATATGTGGACATCTCAAATTTAAGACATTCCAGCTAATGATTTCAAAATGAATACTGATTTCCTAATATGTATGATTATTATTTTTTTTTTTTTACTTAACCAAGAATATGAATTAATGATGTCCATAAAAAAGATTTTCCAGTCTCGAATAAGCGATAGGTCAGGGCAGTGGGCAGGTCTAGGTGGTTAGAGGTGGTGTCAGGGCAGTCTGTAGGCAGGTCATGCCAGGGACAGGGCACCATTAGGAGCCTAGGGAAAGTGGGGTTAAACAATAGGGCCCACCACAGGTGAGGGCACATGGGAGGGCAAGTTATTATGCTGGGGGCTAATGTCCTCCCCGCAATGCCACTGATCCAAAAGAATAAAGGCAATGTTTCAAAACTCTCCCAGTCATGTTTCATTGATGGAGCTGCCAGTCCTATTGTTCTGTGCCTGTTTTAAGTGGGAAGTGGGACTTGCTCTCTGGAAACAAGAAAAATCCTTATGCCACCCTCACCATAAAAAATATTACTTGACCCCTCTTTTCAAAATGGGGTGCCCCATCAAATAAGGAATTACAGTATATGCAATTATAGCTTTCAGGTAGTTGCCATTGTAAAATGCTAACATTTTGTAGAGTTGTTTTTATTTCTCTGAGAAAATACAAATTAGCATATTTCCAAATAATTAGGAGACCTGGGTTTTTACAACAATAGGTAATATTTTATTTTATAACAAAACAACTATATAGATTTTTTTTTTTAGCAAAAGTACTTTATTTTATTATTTGGTGTTTAGGATGGGGTCAAAATTAGTTATATAACCATTTTGTATGTTTCTTTGATTTTATTTTTCAAAAGATCAGGGATTGTAGACCATACAATTTGGGGTTAAAAACATAGTTAAAGGGACATTAAACCCACATTTTTCTTTAATGATTCAGATAGAGAATACCATTTTAAACAACTTTCTAATTTACTTTGATTATCTGATTTGCTTCATTCTCTTGATATTCTTTCCTGAAAAACATATCTAGATAGGCTCAAGTAGCTTCTGATAGGTGGCTGCACATAGATGCTTTGTGTGATTGGCTCACCAATGTGCATTGATATTTCTTTAACAAAGGATATCTAAAGAATGCAGCAAATTAGGTAATAGCAGTAAATTGGAATGTTGCTTAAAATTGTATTCTCTATCTGAATCATGAAGGAAATTTTTGGGGTTTAATGGCCTTTTAAAGTCTGCTCCAGATCAGCAATGCACTGATGATCGTAAGCTGAAAACACTAGTGGTTGGCTGCTACACACATATTTCACCACTGATTATCTCTTTTGTAGTAAGCTCTGAACCAGAAATTAATATAATTATGTGTTAAACCCATTTGTGAGGAAGTTGTTTACATAGGTATAGGCAGGCAATAGCACAATAAAAAAAAATACTGTAATGCATTAGAGCTTGCTTTTATTGCAGATGTATGTCCCTTTAAATGGTCATTAAAGACAATTTTTTTCTTTCATGGTTCAGATAAAATATGCAGTTTTAAACAACTTTCTAATTTATGTCTAATATTAAATTATCTTTGTCTCTCTGTATCTTTTGTTGAAAAGCAAAGACGTAAGGTCAGGAGCATGCACGAGTCTGGAACACTATATAGCAGCAGTTTTGCAAGAGTATTATACATTTGCAAGAGTACTAGAGGGCAGCACTATATGTTGTGCTCCTATATACCTAGGTATCTCTTCAACAAAGAATAGCATGGGAACACAGCAAATATGACAATAGAAGTAAATTAGAAATGGTTTTTAAATTGTAAATTCTGTCTGAGTAACAAAATACATTTTTGGGGTTTCATTTCCCTATAAAGCAATTTATCCTTTAATTGTTCTCTGCTTTTCAGGCATGAATTATTTATAGGGATGTAATTCTTATCATTGTTGCATGAACATATTTGCAGATACTGCACCTATTGCATTCATTTCTATGTCAGATGAACCATAAGTTGTTTTTATATTTCACATAGGCAAATACATGATTGCTGACATGCTGTGTAGTGTCAGTACAGTGACTGATATAAACCTCTCAAATAGCAAACTGTAACACGCAAGCATCTCTCAGCAGCCTGCAAAGTGCATTTCATTTAGGTCACAACAGCCAGTTAACAGGAGTTGTTTTTACCCAAGTGAATTCATGTGGCTGAAAACTGATAGTTTAGTGACCGTTATGTAACCTGACAATGATATAAAATGATCTCTAAGGGAGTCGTCTGTTTTTCTGCTAAAAATATAGAATACCGTATTTAATATAGTGAGAGACTGGTTTAAATAAACCTATACAAATGTAATATGTATCTTGCTAAGGATTATTTGCTATATATTTAATAATGTTGAGGTTAAAAAGGAAATTGTAGTGTTAAAATCGGGGATAAGACTGCTGCTTTTTAACCTTATTGACACCTCTGACTCCGAACGTGATGATTGACAAGGCCTGCTCTCGCACAACTGCAGGGTTGCGACTGTCCGAGCATTTGCATGGGCAATGAAAACTGCAGGCAGAGGATGTTGCCAGCTCTCTGCAATTCCGGGCAGACAATTTCCTGACAGCAAACCTGGTGTGCCCAATATTTGATAAATGGTGCCATAGATTTTTCTGGAAATTCTTATGCACACATAATAATGTAAAAACTTGTAATTTTGTGCTTTAAATCTCACACTCTGAATCTTGTAACTTTATTTTTGACTTTCAAATTACTTTAAACCCCTTAAGGACCAGCGACGTACCCTGTATGTCGCTGGCCTTTTTTTGGGACTTGATTGTTTTATAGCGTGGTCTTGCCACCAGCGTTGAGACTGCTCTATTCCACAAAGCCTGCTGGAGGGAGGGGATTAATAGTGTGTTCTTACTAGACTTGTGCTATTTTGTACTGAAAAAACCCTTAACGACCAGTGACATACAGGGTACATTGTGGTCATTAAGGGGTACCTGTATATTGAAAGGTAGACAAATGAACAATTACTGCCATCTGATTATGCTATTATCTCTTAAAAGGACATAAGGCTACCTGTGTAAAAATAAACAAAAAGATAAATAAAACACAAACGTTTTGTGTCTCATTTAAATATGTCAAATAAATATGTCATTATAAAAAGAAAGACAAAAATGCAAAAAGTTTATTTTACTAAATGAGAGAGATGAGAATGAAAGAAAAAGAATTGCTGGTTCTTTGCACAAAGCTGTCTTCCAATACCAACTTTAAATCTAGCAACTGTTACTTATCTTTACAGTGAAATATCTTCTTTAGCAGAAATGAACTTGATTAAATCTACAAAAGAAATTGAATTCTTATCAAATAGAATACAGATACTTACAGATCAAGCGTTTATGTTGAAAATATCTTTATTAGCACTTTAGTAAGGTTATACAAAGTCATTCAACAAAGGCAAAACAGTTCTCTCTTTCCTCGTAACCCAGTGGAGGCTGCCAAATATAATGAGCATAAAAGTCCTTGTAATGTGTTTCTTGTGACACTTCATAGATAAGGTCAAAAGATGGGGTTTTACTTCTGTTATTTGCTTTGTTCTTTTGAAATCCTTTGTTGAAGAGTAAACCTATGTAAGCTGACAAGATCTTAGGAGTGTGTACGTATCTTTAGTAGTCTATGGCAGCAGTATTTGCAACAATATATAACATTGCTATAAACATTGTTGAAAACACTGCTGCCATATGGCTAAAGACACGTGCACACTCCAGAGCTAGCCTATGATTAATCTTTAACAAAGGATACCAAGAGAACTAAGTAACATGTATAATAGAAGTAAACTGGAAAGTTGTTTATAATGTTATGCTCTATCCAATTCTTTTAAGTTTAATTTTGACTTTATGGGCTACAAGTGGAGCACAATGGATAGCACAGGACAGACTGATATTACAAGTGGGACAGACTGATATTACAAGTGGATGATTAAATGTCTTTACCAAAGTATTTAACATGGCTAAAACTTTTTTTAGCAAACCCTTTACTTTTAATGCATAGCACAGGGAACACTATTACCATGCTCCTTGCTCTTCTAATACAAGTGCTGAGTTAAAGGGACAGTCTAGTTAAAATTACATTTTCATATTTCAGATGGGGCATGCAAATTTTAACAACTTTTATCATCAAATATGCTTTGTTCTCTTTGTATTTTTGTTATTTATGTGTGTGTGTGCATGCATGTATGAATTAAATGTTTTATACTTAAAGGGGCAGTCTAGTCCAGAATTTTTATTGTTTAAAAACATAGACAATCCCTTTAATTACCCATTCCCCAGTTTTGCATAACCAACATGGTTATATTAATATACTTTTTACCTCTGTGATTACCCTGTATCTAAGCTTCTGCAGACTGCCCACTTATTTCAGTTTTGACAGACATGCATTTTAGCCAATCAGTGCCCTCTCATAATTAACTCCATGGGCGTGAGCACAATATCGTCTATATGACACACATGCACTAACACCATCTAGCTGTAGAAAACTGTCAAATGCATTCATATGAGAGGCGGCTTTCAAGGGATTAGAAATCGATATATGAGCCTATCTAGGTTTAGCTTTCAACTAAGAATACCAAAAGAATGATGCAAATTTGATGATAAAAGTACATGGGAAAGTTGTTTAAAATTACATTGAAGATTAATTTTGACTAGACTGTCCCTTTAAGATATTTTTTTTCTGGATTTTGTCAAGCTTTAGGAGGTATGTCTCCATCCACCAAATTAACTATGGGAAATGCTGCTATCAGAGGAGTATTTATATGCACAAAATTTATGTTCCTTTCAGATTAACTGTGTGCAGATTTAATTACTAATTTTCTAAAGCAAAAAACATTTGACCATATTTTGTTATACTCCTTTTATACTTCTGAAATAAGTGTTCCCTGTATATGGTGAAACACACTATGCTCTATTAGATGATGACAAATTAGCATTAGATGTGCAATCACTGCCTTATGGTAAGTTTAGTCATAGATGGTTATAGGGTGTGCTGGCAGTTATATGCTCTCGTAGTCATTAGTGTAGCACCCTAGCTGCCCTGAATGTGCAAGGCATAGTCCAGTTGTCTATGCAGAGGAGATAAAACAATGAAGAAGTAAGAAGTGGAATAAAAAAATAGGAATAGGTAATACAGGGGATGTTCACCACTACCCTATATAGGGCTAGATTACAAGTGGCACACTACAGACTGTGCAAGGTTTATGCCCATGTTCGCAAGCTCACAATTGTGGTTTTAGCACCCACCCATATTACAAAATCAACGGCTTTGTGAGTTTATGAAAAATTACTATTCTTAACTTTTCAATGGGCCACGAAAACTTTATTCTGCACTTGTAGTACAAGTTGCTGAGTAATATTCGAGCGGCTGTTCTATCGAGAAAATTTCCAGATTTGTTAACCACATCTCCTACCTCTGGTTAAATAATTGGGCTTCTATGTTTTCAATATGTTTCAACTGAATATGGTTAGGAATCATTACTAAGGTGCTCATATAGGTCTGAGTGCACTAGAAATTAAACAAACATCCCAGCCAATATGTCCCAGATGACCAACTTGGCCTATCAGGTCGTTTTTGCCATTTTGATCACCATTGTGTAGCAGTGCTCTTTTGATTGACTAATTGGCTTCGCTATTTGGCTATACAAATATGGATCCCTAGTTTGCTTGTTCATTTGCTCGTGGACAACTCTGTCTCAACACAATCGTACATGCTGGCAATCTAGTCCACACATGCAGGGTGTGTGCACTCACTGATGCTGACGTTTATGACATCTACAGCATCTATATGCAGCACATTATTCCTTTATACCATGTTATAAAGGATGACTCAAGGCACTTTCAGTGATGTAATCGGGAAGTTTAGGAAAGTCATCCTCAACAAGTGATATCCTATCATAAGATTCCCTCACACAGAAGCCCTTTCTCAAACGGGACTAAAAGAATATGGGGGGCGTGCCTAATGGTGGGGGACAATAGACTGCACTCATATTGCTCTGTGACCACTGTGGAACAAGCAAATGGAAAATAGCATCCGTCAACATTTCCATTCTTTCAATGTCCACTTTGTGTGACAAGCAAAGTCCACATTATGAAGATCCACTCACGACTACTATATCTTCAGGCACTCGTTTTTGTGGCTACAGTTGGAGGCCACAAAGTGGCATAACTGATGGATCAGTGTTCACTTACAATGGACAATATAGGATTGGAGGTTCTTTTTAAATGCACTCAGACATGCATCAAGCATATGTGGATAAACTTTGTAAAACATCTTTTTAGACAAATAAAATGTAAATATTCTTTGTAGACTTAGTATGATGACAGAATGTAAATTTAGCCCTGCACAACCCAGTGACTTATATGTACAGCTAGCAAAAGAGAGAACACACATTCCTCCACAAGAATCACCCAGACAAATAAAGAAGTGACTCCTAAAGAACGCATGGTTATTTTTTTTACTAAAGTAGTTGAAGTATGACAAAAATATTTTTTATAAAAAAAACTCTACTTGTCCTGGTATGAGACCAATGTTATGAATATTCTGACGGAAAATAACATCAAACTATATGTTAGATACATAGATGATGTACTCTTGATATAGAAAGGGTCAGTAGAATCATTAACACATTGGGTTGATACTCTTAATAAAATTGAGTCAACTATCCGCTTCAAATTTGCATACAGCAATGATACCATCCCCTTCCTAGATCTGAACATCACAATTTACTCTGATAGTGAGGGGTGTAAATTCTCTACATCTCTTTTTTCTAAGCCTATTGACAAAAATTCCCTACTATTGTCTACCAGTTACCACCCAGAACATCAAAAGAGGGGAGTAGTCTCCTCTCAGCTCATGCGAGTTGCACGCAACAATAAACTTATGGAGACCAGGAATGTCCAAAAAGAAGAAATGAAGACTAAGTAGAAACAACATGGGTATAAGGCAAAGGATATTGAACAAACACATACCAAGTTGACACAATATGATCAATTAACAGTGATACAGCAAAGAAGGTGGACAATTCTGAGAGTAACATTAATTTTGTTACAACCTTCAATCCTCTATCTAGAGCTCTGACAGAATCTGTGAAGAGAAATTGGGATATTGTAAAAACAGATAAGACACTTCCTTTTCTACGTATGACAGCCCCACGCATGGTGTATAAGAAAGCGTCTAATTTAAAGGACATCTTGGTACACAATGATCCTATTAGGTGCTATGAGAAGGGCACACACGTATATATATGATATATATGATAAGACCAAATAATTAATTTATATATGAAGCAGTTTGTATCAGTTTTATTACTGAAAGTCACAGTCTCTATCAAATGATCTGAGCTGGGTCACACAACCCCCCTTTTCAGTTGTCAGAGACACATTACAAGCCTGGCATGTCCCCAGTACATATGAAAGAAAGTATGTTTACTCAAACCTCCTGCTGTTCAGATTTTCACTAGAGAGGACTTCTAAAGAACAAACATTTGTCCCAAACTATAAGAGATAATGTCACATTTCAAGAGCCTTTGATCACAGTTTCAGAAGAGAGGTCATTTCTAAATAATTATTGTTGTATAGTCTTCCCAGATTAAAATTTCTAAATTAATTGATCCTAAGAAATTCATTACTTAGATCAAAGGAACCCCTGTGGAGAAGCAGCTGAGAGGTCTACAATTTGAGATACCTTTCCAGGATGATCAACAATTTAAATATCTATAATCTCAGTGCAAATTGGCACATGCTGAGTTCCAATATGCAAACCCAAGACGCTGAAGCTCCAAAAGCCCTTGGTGATATGGAGAAGTTGAAAGCATCAAAATTGAAATTAAAGTACAATTTATGTCTAATTTTCAGTTAGGGTGTACCTCAGAATTGTATAAATGTATATTTGTGGATCTGAGAGAAATGCCTAACAGTAACATAGTAGATAAGTATCAGCTAAATGGAGTAAATAGCTATATGGTCAATTTAAAATGTCCAATTTATTTAAAAATAAATAACATTTATTTGTTTTCCAGGCATCTGATATACAAACTAGATTCCAGATATGACTAGTAGATACTAATATATGAATGCCTATATAATGTGTGCCCTAAATCATATCATATAGCATATATACTAAATATTAAAATAATATCCACAGATATGCAATATTTATATTAATATGGGATAATAATCAAATGTAAATATAGCTATATGAAATTACATCAGACTGCTACTCACAAGGTATGTATGTGATATTAAGATGATAACTGAGAAAGTAGTTGGATCCATGCTGAAAGTATTATAATCCTTTTTAATCATTTTACAGAAAATGTGACTTTAAAATGCATCTTTTAAAATATTATAAGTTAAATACCTCATATTTAGTCTTGAAATACTCAGATTAAATAATATTATATGATCCCATACATATTGGACATATTTGTCTGCTGATGCAAGAAATAATGAGTATATTAACTATACATTTAAAAATTAAAAGATATATAGGGAACTGTTAGCAGTATTGATAATGAAACTGCATTTCTATGTCTGCTGCATGCTAATCGACTAAAACTGGTATAACAGCCAAACAGGTTGACTGTTAAAACCCATACATTCTCAGTAAGCCAATGAAATGTTCAGCTTTGAAGGGCCTATCAGAGACAAGCTTCAATTAAGGGAGTATCTAAATTCTTATTGGGAATGATGAAAAAAGAAGGAGGGGTTATATCTTGGATAAGAGCCCACACACACTAAAAAAGGGGACAGACTCAAACAGGAGGATCACTTTGACTGAGAGAGAAACACACAGACTTGTGCCAGTATCTCTCTCTGCTTTTTGTTGGAACTCTTTCTTAGGATAAGAAAGATAATAATTAAGGCCTGTATCCTTACAAATAGTGGAATAAATCCTTCTTATATGACCTACAAGAAACCCTGGAAGCTGATTTCTCAGACTAGTTTATGTGGTAATGTATGGCATTGGTTATAAGTCATAGTGATGCTAAATAATTGTATTTGCTAGAAAATAATTTTTACTTTTATATTTATAAGTCAGTCTTACTTATTGTGAAATCTCTTAGAAATTGCATATACATTGGTTATTGTGTTAATAATATACAATTATCTAATGGTTATAAGTTCAGTATTAGAGTTATCGGCTAATTATAGACTGTTCTGATATTCTCCTTTGTGGCATCTCAATGAGCAATTTATTGTGAGTAGGGTTAATATTTAGAGATATATTTTATGATCTGCTTTGTATCGAAAATTGTAATAGAAGAAGCGTGTATAATTGATTCATAATCTAGTTTTTACATAGATATAATTTAAGGTGTCTATAAAGATAACTAATAAAGAATTAAGGAATAAATATTGATTTTTAATAAATATATTGTTACGTAAATACATTTGTAATTGGTTGGCAACTACTGAGATAAGTGTTCCAACATTTTACTGGAAATTACTGCTGATATAATAATAAATGATATTGTAACCCTAGTATATATCTAATATATATATATATATATATATATATATATATATATATATATATATATATATATATTTGATAGATACTAAAGTATACCCATGCTTAGTCTTAAAATATATGTGCTCAGTTAAATTAAGTAGTTACATATATATTGACCAAATAGTTTATTAAAGTAAGGAAATAATAAGTATATTGAATATACATTTACGAAAATATATATTGTTCTGTACTTTAAAGTATTTTGCTAGTAGAAACTGCATTCCAGTGCCTGTTGCCCACGGTGTTCAATATGAGGTAATGCAACCAAAAGGTATTTGGTTCCAGGCCTGTAGAAATTGCTAAGGGCCAATGAGAGCAAAGGGCATTCCCAGATTCTATTGAAATGATTCAGAGTATGAAGAAGGAGTTTATCACTGATATAGGCTTTCACACTATGCAAAAGAGTGACAGACTCACTTTGTAAAACAGAGATACACACAGTTTGGGCCTACTTTCTCTGAACCCTGGCTGCAAAAACTTTCTTTGGGCAAGAGAGATACTCTGTGACCTGTTACCCTTTCAAAATAGTGATACCTTCACTTGTGACCATAAGAAAAATCTGGGATATTGAACTCTCTTATTGGTTTGCTGGTAATATATTAAGCGTTTTGATGTTTTTATATTGTTAATGTATTAAAGCAAAGATATTCTTTATTGCTGTAGTTTAATTGAAGCAGGTATGTAAAGAGGTACGGTACTTTATAGTTGTAACCTAGTATTGAATAGACCAGTGTATTTCATATATTAAATATACTAGTGCTAAGTCAAGTATTTTTGAGAAAAGGGTTATGTATTAATATTCACTAATTCATTTTTATCTACTGTGAAATAGTTTAGAAATTGCATCTAAAGTTGAGACTAAATTGGAATTATTTAATACTGTATTATTTGATATATGTTGAGTTAATAACATAATATATAAATCTCTGGTTATGTAAGTGAAGTACATTAGATTATCTTGGTCTAAAATAGTGAATTATATTTCACTGGAAATCACATTAGATTGTGGGAGTTAAAGGGACATTCTAGGCCAAAATAAACTTTCATGATTCAGATAGAGCATGTAATTTTGAACAATTTTCCAATTTACTTTTATCACCAATTTTGCTTTGTTCTCTTGGTATTCTTATTTAAAAGCTTAACCTAGGAGGTTCATATGCTAATTTCTTAGACCTTGAAGTCCACCTCTTTCAGATTGCATTTTAACAGTTTTTCACCACTAGAGGGTGTTAGTTCACATATTTCATATAGATAACACTGTGCTCGTGCACATGAAGTAATCTGTGAGCAGGCACTGATTGGCTAGACTGCAAGTCTGTTAAAAGAACTGAAAAAAGGGGCAGTTTGCAGAGGCTTAGATACAAGATAATCACAGAGGTTAAAAGTATATTATTATAACTGTGTTGGTTATGCAAAACTGGGAAATGGGTAATAATGGGATTATCTATATTTTAAAACAATAATAATTCTGGTGTAGACTGTCCCTTTAAGCTAAGATTTCATTGTGAGAGTTGGACATAGGCGAGTCCAAACATTGTTAAATGAGCTATATATATATATTGAATAGGTTAAACTTTCTAGCTATTTACAAATTGTTCTTGTAAAGTTTAATGGTAATATTTAATGTTTAATTCATTTTAAATTAAGGTTAATTTATAGAAATATTGTGTCCATAATACTGAGGTACCAGACGATTAATTGAATATTGATTCATCTAAATATTTTATAGCCTGCTTTATATAGAATATTGTAACAACTAGACATACATATTTGGTCATAATCAATACACTGTTTTCTGCATAAATATAATCAATGTGTTCATAGACATTAACTGGTCATTACTTAGGAAATATTTTAAAGTGTTATTGAATATTAATATCGATATTTGACAGTAATATTATTACTGCTATAATCAAACATACTAACAACTGTGTCAAATAATTAGAGGAAAGGACCATTAACAATACAGGTCCGGTGCTACCCCAACAATAATATACAACATACACTCCCATAGACAGGAGAGGGAGGAAAAGCTAGGGGTTTGCAACACTCACCCTCATATGAATGTTAAACTAGGCTGAAACATAACCTTTATTATCAAATAAATAATAACAGGGAAACCCTGCATTCACTCCCCACCACCTACATAAAATGGTGTTACACCCGTGTAGTTTTTACTTACTAACGATCTTAACAGATGTGGCTATTATTCGGATGACCGTTCTAATAACCAGTGGTGATTTTCATTGATCCAACACTCAGGTCATTGCTCCTACCCTAATATACTATCCAAGGGACAATCAAGCGTGTAGTTAATATTTAGTCCCATTTTCTATCTCTAAACCGCCCACCGTAATACACAGTATAAGTTAAAGGCATTATATAGACATGATAATAAGTGAAACAAAGCACATCCCCCTTATATTACCTACATGTCTATTGTAAATCGCAGGGTTCACTGTAGAGATTATACAATCCGTGTTCCACTGAACATACGTAGAGCATTCAATTATAGCAGAATGTTCCATGTGCAAGGTTTATATTACAAAAGTACTGCATACTGCTTAACAAGTATGCTTATTCAAGATACTCCCATTATTATAAGAGCTTACCCAAACAACAACGCTCACTCGTGATTATGTGGGTGTTAGGTTATCACCTTTTCACAATAAATTTTAATACATCCAAACAAATCCAGCTCAAACACAGTCTCACAAGATAATCCAATACCACACATTATATCTAGTAGTCACTGATTATGATCTCTCTCTGTAGCCACATCTTTTTAGATTGTTAGTAAGGAAAAATGACACGATACACACGTATAAAATTGGCATCAGATATATACCATTATAGGTGTTACACTCATGAGTAGTGTTTTTGTCAATGACTCAATTATAAGCAGGCGACCAATGAGAATAACAATCCGAGTACACACCTAATACATGGCCAATCATACTAGGGGCATGGTATTAGGGGAGGAGCTATGTAATGCTCTGCGCCCGGATTAACTAATCACTTACTGGTTTGAGCTTAAAAAAAACTGAACACCCATTACTTCAGCTTGTTGTTTTTGTAAACAAAACATTGAGAAAGGCCAGTTTAACAGCCGAAATGCATTTGTTTTAAATGTATTTCGTGCTCTACACCCCTGGAACCTGAATCCGATGTATCCTGTTATTGGCCAGGAAACAGTGGGGTGTAACATGATTTTATGTAGGTGGTGGGGAGTGAATGCAGGGTTTCCCTGTTATTATTTATTTGATAACAAAGGTGATAACTAAAGGTTAGGTTTTAGCCTAGTTTAACATTCATATGAGGGTGAGTGCTGCAAACACCCTAGCTTTTCCTCTCCTGTCTATGGAAGTGTATGTTGTAAAGGGTTAATAATAACCTCATGCACAGTTGTTTTGCAAATGAGTGACATGAAATAAGTTAGTGTACTTCTCCATTAATAAAGCACCACTCTGGCACAATAGAGTTTTGTTCCATTATTGCCCAAGTACTGTAGAAGCTGAAACTCCCCCATCTTTGCTCTTGTTGCTGCCTCTGCCTGGGGGATTAAAGGGTGGGGGGTGAAGTGTCAATCCATTAGTTTCACTTTGTGTGGATGACAGATGATTGGTATTGCTTTAAATCAATGAGCTGGTTGTTCATTCCTGTGAGTGTGCTTCTCTGTGTGTATATGTAGTCTCCCTAAGAAAGAAAGGAGCAACCAGACGTGGACCAGAAACAATCGTCTGGGGTTGCTGTGTTCCTTGTTAAGAGAGGAAGTGCCTGGTAGTTCGGAGCTGGACTGACCGTAATAGGCGGGATCAGACTGATATACTATAGGAAAGTTATACTCTGTGAAAAGCATTACTGGGCTAAAATGAAGCTGCACCCAGGTGGTAAATTGCCATAGAACAGGCTAACAATGGTATTGAGCTGGTTGTTCATTCCTGTGAGTGTGCTTCTCTCTGTGTGTATGTAGTGCTCTAAATCCCCCAGAGAGTCGAAATGTTTAATTTTTGCTTCTACAGTACTTTGGCAAAAACGGACAAAAAAATCTATAGTGCGATTTGCTTGCAATGGCGGTCCAGTAATGGAAAAGTACCCTATTATGTATTAGTAGAAGGATGTAGGTAGTATAGATTAGATAGTAGTTCATAGATATTAGTTAAGAGTAAAAAGTAAGTAGTTCATAATTAATATGTATATGTATGTATAGTTATTAGGTTAGATTTGTAAATAGTTAATAAGAAATAGTTAATAGTTATTAGGTTCGATTTGTAAATAGTTAATAGTAAGTAGTATATAGTTGTTAATAGTTAATATTTTGCATACCTTCATCCTTTGTTTTTTCTTTCTGCTCAGATATGTTTCCATTTATATAAATATAATTTTTAAACAAAGTGTTAATTACCAAAAATCCACATTCACAAATAAAAATATAAATATATGTCTATATCTGTGAATACATTTATATTTGTATTTGTTAATATTTACATTGCGAATAGTTAATAAAAATCAAGTTACCTGAGGAATCAGATATCAGTACAGTGAAATCTGGCATTTCTGTCAGAAAAGAGTTGAAAAATATTGCCATAATCCAGAGTGTCTGAATATAAATATAATTTTTTTTCTAGCCAAACGATTTGTACATAATTTGACAATGGACATTAAAAAAAGGTTACTAGACTCAACTGTTTTCAGTATTTGCGGGTTGGGAAGGGAACACAGAACCCACATGATAGGGATGTGATGGGTCCTCAGAACAAATATTAATCTGTTGCAATATGTCGGAAACTGGATTCAGGAAATATTTTCCATACTGTTTAAATTTTAGTCGTCAACTTTTTACAACTATGTTCTTAGCTTTTAGTTTTTTTAAATTTGCATAATTGTTTCCTCTTCCTTTAAACCTTGTTTTTAATGTCGAAAATTCTTTTCCAACATTGTGGAAGAGATTTCTCATTCTGCTCAGTCAAGTTGACAATATCTGTGATGTCACTCAATATGACATCCCTTTCATGTGGGTTCTTCTCTCTCCTCCGTGATCCAATTAGGTAGATATATTGTGGCACTAAGGCAGCCACAAGCACTTCATTTTCTTCCAGGGAATGCGCGATCCCACCATGACTAAAGGGATTTAAGGAAGTGGTCCAGTTTCTATTTGTTTGTCATGCAAATAGTAAAATGTGTTATAAATTCTCATTGGCTGTTAATATGGATGATAATTGTATTTTTGGTGGAAATAAACTTTGCACTGAATTATAGTACACGTGTTTTTGTGATTGGTTGAAACGTGTGGCACAGTTAGAATTGCAAATGAATTGTATATGCCAGATACCTATATAGATTAAGATTGCCCATATACTTTATTAGTGAAAACAACAAAAGACTCCATACAAATGTCGCTTATGGGTTATAAAACCAGAAAAACATAATTTATGTAAGAATTTACCTGATAAATTCATTTCTTTTATATTGGCAGGAGTCCATGAGCTAGTGACATATGGGATATACAATCCTACCAGGAGGGGCAAAGTTTCCCAAACCTCAAAATGCCTATAAATACACCCCCCACCACACCCACAATTCAGTTTAACGAATAGCCAAGCAGTGGGGTGATAAAGAAAGGAGGAGAAAGCATCAACAAAGGAAATTTGGAAATAATTGTGCTTTATACAAACAATCATAACCACCATAAAAAGGGTGGGCCTCATGGACTCTTGCCAATATGAAAGAAATTAATTTATCAGGTAAATTCTTACATAAATTATATTTTCTTTCATGTAATTGGCAAGAGTCCATGAGCTAGTGACATATGGGATATCAATACCCAAGATGTGGATCTCCACTCAAGAGTCACTAGAGAGGGAGGGAATAAAATAAAAACAGCCATATACCGCTGAAAAAATTAGTACACAACCCAAAAAAATAAGTTTATTTCCATTTGAAAGAAAAAAACTTAAATCAAAAGCAGAAGAATCAAACTGAAACAGCTGCCTGAAGAACATTTCTACCAAAAACTGCTTCCGAAGAAGCAAATACATCAAAACGGTAGAATTTAGTAAATGTATGCAAAGAGGACCAAGTTGCTGCTTTGCAAATCTGATCAACTGAAGCTTCATTCTTAAAAGCCCACGAAGTGGAGACTGATCTAGTAGAATGAGCTGTAATTCTCTGAGGCGGGGCTTGACCCGACTTCAAATAAGCTTGATGAATCAAGAGGCCAAGGAAATAGCATAGGCCTTCTGACCTTTCCTAGGAAAATATAACAAATAGACTAGAAGTCTTCCTGAAATTTTTAGTAGCTTCAACATAATATTTCAAAGCTCTCACCACATCCAAAGAATGTAAGGATATTTCCAAAGGATTCTTAGGATTAGGACACAAGGAAGGGACAACAATTTCTCTACTATTTTTGTTAGAATTCACAACCTTTGGTAAAAATTCAAAAGAAGTCCGCAAAAATGCCTTATCCTGATGAAAAATCAGAAAAGGAGATTCACAAGAAAGAGCAGATAGCTCAGAAACTCTTCTAGCAGAAGAGATGGCCAAAAGGAACAACACTTTCCAAGAAAGTAGTTTAATGCCCAAAGAATGCATAGGCTCAAATGGAGGAGCCTGTAAAGCCTTCAGAACCAAATTAAGACTCCAAGGAGGAGAAATTGATTTAATGACAGGCTTAATATGAACTAAAGCCTGTACAAAACAGTGTATATCAGGAAGTATAGCGATCTTTCTGTGAAATAAAACAGAAAAAGCGGAGATTTGTCCTTTCAAGGAACTTGCAGACAAACCCTTATCCAAACCATCCTGAAGAAACTGTAAAATTCTAGGAATTCTAAAAGAATCCCAAGAAAATTTATGAGAAGAACACCATGAAATGTAAGTCTTCCAAACTCTATAATAAATCTTTCTAGAGACAGATTTATGAGCTTGTAACATAGTATTAATCACTGAGTCAGAGAAACCTCTATGACTTAGAACTAAGCATTCAATTTCCATACCTTCAAATTTAATGATTTGAGATCCTGATGGAAAAACGGACCTTGAGATAGTAGGTCTGGCCGTAACGGAAGTGACCAAGGCGGGCAACTGGACATCCGAACCAGATCCGCATACCAAAACCTGTGTGGCCATGCTGGCGCCACCATGTTCCATGATGATTTTGAAAATCACTCTTGGAAGGAGAACTAGAGGCGGGAAGATGTAAGCAGAATGATAACACCAAGGAAGTGTCAGCGCATCCACTGCTTCCGCCTGAACATCCCTGGACCTGAACAGGTAAGAAAGGAAGTTTCTTGTTTAGATGAGAGGTCATGAGATCTATCTCTGGAAGACCCCCACATCTGAACAATCTGAAAAAACACATCTGGGTGGAGAGACAACTCCCCTGGATGTAAAGTCTGGTGGCTGAGATAATCCGCTTCCCAATTGTCTACACCTGGGATATGCACCACAGAGATTAGACAGGAGCTAGATTCCGCCCAAACAAGTATTCGAGATACTTCTTTCATAGCTTGGGGACTGTGAGTCTCACCCTGATGATTGACATATGCCACTGTTGTGATATTGTCTGTCTGAAAACAAATGAACGGTTCTCTCTTAAACAGAGGCCAAAGCTGAAGAGCTCTGAGAATTGCACGGAGTTCTAAAATATTTATTGGTAATCTCGCCTCTTGAGATTTCCAAACCCCTTGTCTGTTAGAGACAGAGTCATGGACACTGAATCTATCTGGAAGCCTTAAAAGGTGACCCTTGTCTGAGGAATCAAGAAACTCTTTGGTACATTGATCCTCTAACCATGTTTCCGAAGAAACAACACTAGTTGATTCGTGTGAGATTCTGCAGAACGTAAAGACTGAGCTAGTACCAAGATATCGTCCAAATAAGGAAACAAAGCAATACCCTGTTCTCTGATTACAGAGAGTAGTTCACCCAGAACCTTTGAAAAGATTCTTGGAGCTGTTGCTAGGCCAAATGGAAGAGCAACAAATTGGTAAAGCTCGTCTAGAAAAAAGAATCTCAGAAACTGATAATGTTCTGGATGAATCGGAATATGAAGGTATGCATCCTGCAAGTCTATTGTGGACATATAATGTCCTTGCTGAACAAAAGGCAGAATAGTCCTTATAGTCACCATCTTGAAAGTTGGTGCTCTTAGATAACAATTCAAAATTTTCAGATCCAGAACTGGTCTGAATAAATTTTCCTTCTTTGGAACAATGAATAGATTTAAATAAAACCCCAAACCTTGTTCCAGAAGAGGAACTGGCATGATTACCCCTGAAGACTCCAGGTCTGAAACATACTTCAGGAAAGCCTGAGCTTTTACTGGATTTACTGGGATACGTGAGAGAAAAAAATCTTCTCACAGGAGGTCTTACTCTGAATCCTATTCGATACCCTTGAGAGACAATGCTCTGAATCCATTGATTTTGAACAGATTTTATCCAAATATCCTTGAAAAACCTTAATCTGCCCCCTACCAGCTGAGCTGGAATGAGGGCCGCACCTTCATGCGGACTTAGGGGCTGACTTTGGTTTCTTAAAAGGCTTGGATTTATTCCAATTTGAGGAAAGCTTCCAATTGGAGGCAGATTCCTTAGGGGAAGGATTGAATTTTTGTTCCTTATTCTGACGAAAGGAACGAAAACAGTTAGAAGCCTTAGATTTACCCTTAGGTTTTTTATCCTGAGGCAGAAAAACTCCCTCTCCCCCAGTAACAGTTGAAATAATAGAATCCAACTGGGACCCAAATAAATTATTACCTTGGAAAGAAAGAGATAGTAATCTAGAATTAGATGTCATATCAGCATTCCAGGATTTAAGCCACAAAGCTCCTCTAGCTAAAATAGCTAAAGACATGGATCTACTATCAATTTTGATAATATCAAAAATAGCATCATAAATAAAATGATTAGCATATTGCAGTAAGCGAATAATGCTAGATAAGTCAGAATCCAATTCCTGTTGCGCTAAATTCTCCAACCAGAAAGTTGATACAGCCGCAACATCAGCCAAAGAAAATTGCAGGTCTAAGAAGATGACCTGAATATAAATAGGCCTTCCTTAGATAAGATTCAAGCTTACTATCTAAAGGATCCTTAAAGGAAGTACTATCTTCCATAGGAATAGTGGTACGTTTAGCAAGAGTAGAAATAGCCCCATCAACTTTGGGGATCTTTTAAAAAAACTCTATAGATTTTGCTGGTAAAAGATACAATTTTTTAAACCTTGAAGAAGGAATAAAAGAAGTACCTGGCTTATTCCATTCCTTTAGAAATCATATCAGAAATAGCCTCAGGAATAGGAAAAACCCCTGGAGAAACCACAGGAGGTTTAAAAACAGCATTTAAACGTTTTTTTAGACTGAACGTCAAGAGGACTGGTTACCTCAATATCCAAAGTAATTAACACTTCTTTTAATAAAGAACGCATATACTCAATTTTTTTTTTTTCAAAGAGCTTTATTGAAAATAAATCAAACATACAATTTCTATAATCAAAAACATTCCATAACAAATATAAAATTTACATAGTGATCCTGTGTGTGTATAGCTCTTTTTCATTTTCAGTTTTCCAAATAGTTGTTGCATATGAAATGTGTTCTGTTCTTTGTAATTGGAGTGTCATAACTACATCTAAAGTAACCTCAGTACAAATGAGGTATGTGTAAGAAGATTCTCTTAAGAGTGAGAAGAAAGAATAAAGAGAGAGAGGAAGAAGAGAGAAAAAAAAAAAACCGGGAGGGGAGGGGGGGGGGGGGGGGTTAAGAGGAATGAAAGGGGGACGGTGGGGAGAGGGAATTTTATATGGTGCCATTCCAGACTGCCAGGATCATTTCATGGGTATCAAGTTTATCTATTTTAAGATAATGGTATCTTTCTAGCGTGATGAGTTCCAGTACTTGTCTCCTCCACTCCTCAACGGATGGAACGCTCTGCGTCTTCCACCTCCTGGGAATGAGTTTTTTTGCACCTGTGATCATTATCGACAGAAGTGCAAGCTTTGCTGGTTCGGCAATTTTGGGTAACGAGCAAAACAAGATGCTTTCTAGTGTGTTCGGTATGTGTGTGTTCAGTACTTGTGACATAATGAGAAAAACATTCTCCCAGAAAGTTTGCAGTCTGGGGCAGGACCACCAAACATGTGTCAGTGTGCCCTCTTCTCCACAGCCTCTCCAGCAGGTGCTACTTAGGGATGGAAACATTTTGTGGAGTCTAGATGGGGTAAGGTACCATCGACTCAGTAACTTTATATGAATTTCCTGAATAGTGGAAGACACCGATGAGCATTTTGTTAGCTCAAAAACCCTAGCCCATGAGTCAGGATCGATGTCCTGGGATAATTCTTTGTGCCAACCTATCGTGCAAGAAGGCAGAGTAGTCTGGTCTGTAGTGGAGGTTATTTTATATACTAGTGATATGAGGTGTCTCGGTGTATTCGAGAGAATGCATAGTTTTTCAAATGGAGTCATTTCTCGGCCTAGTTCGTTCCGGTATTTGTGGTGGGATATGAAGTGAAGTTACTGATGGAAATTTAGCCATGAAGAGAAAATCTCTCCATGCTCCTCAGCTATTTGGGCATGGGTTTTAATCTTGTTGTGTTCCTTAAGGAATTGCATGGATCCTGTTTTGAGGCTGTACGGTGGTTTATTACGGAAGCCCATGCCATGGAATGGGAGCTCCACGTTTTCTATGATCGGAGTGAGGGGAGAGTGTCTGGATGAGATATGGGTGCTTGTGGCTAGTGTTTTATCCCATTCGGTGAGAATTTCCTTCGTTATGGTGTATTTGTTTACCAGCTTTGGTCTATGTGAAGGGGAGGTCCATGCTAATGTGCCCATGTTATTTATTAAGAATATTTGTCTATCTAGTTGTAGCCAAGCTTTATCTGTTCTATTGTGGGACCACTCGATTACTCGTTGTAGTAGTATTGCTTTCCTATATGCTTCTAGATTTGGCAGGCCTAATCCTCCCCTATCTCTTGGCATGTACATGGTCTTTTTTGGAACCCTGGGTCTAATGTTTGCCCATATATATTGTTCTATTATGGCTTGCAATTCCTTTATATAACCTCTTTGTAGAGGGAGTGGGAGGGCCTGAAGAACATATAGGATTCTAGGGAGGATATTCATTTTGAAAACGCCTATCCTCCCCAGCCATGATATGGGTTTGTTTTTCCAACTAGATAGGTCCCTAACAACAGAATTTATGCTTACCTGATAAATTACTTTCTCCAACGGTGTGTCAGGTCCACGGCGTCATCCTTACTTGTGGGATATTCTCTTCCCCAACAGGAAATGGCAAAGAGTCCCAGCAAAGCTGGTCACATGATCCCTCCTAGGCTCCGCCCACCCCAGTCATTCGACCGACGGACAGGAGGAAATATATATAGGAGAAACCATATGGTACCGTGGTGACTGTAGTTAGAGAAAATAATTCATCAGACCTGATTAAAAAACCAGGGCGGGCCGTGGACCGGACACACCGTTGGAGAAAGTAATTTATCAGGTAAGCATAAATTCTGTTTTCTCCAACATTGGTGTGTCCGGTCCACGGCGTCATCCTTACTTGTGGGAACCAATACCAAAGCTTTAGGACACGGATGAAGGGAGGGAGCAAATCAGGTCACCTAAACGGAAGGCACCACAGCTTGCAAAACCTTTCTCCCAAAAATAGCCTCCGAAGAAGCAAAAGTATCAAATTTGTAAAATTTGGCAAAAGTGTGCAGTGAAGACCAAGTCGCTGCCTTACATATCTGGTCAACAGAAGCCTCGTTCTTGAAGGCCCATGTGGAAGCCACAGCCCTAGTGGAGTGAGCTGTGATTCTTTCAGGAGGCTGCCGTCCGGCAGTCTCATAAGCCAATCGGATAATGCTTTTAAGCCAAAAGGAAAGAGAGGTAGAAGTCTCTTTTAGACCTCTCCTTTTACCAGAATAAACAACAAACAAGGAAGATGTTTGTCTGAAATCTTTAGTAGCCAGCCTCTAAATAGAACTTTAGAGCACGGACAACGTCCAAATTGTGTAACAAACGTTCCTTCTTTGAAACTGGATTCGGACACAAAGAAGGTACAACTATCTCCTGGTTAATATTTTTGTTAGAAACAACTTTAGGAAGAAAACCAGGCTTAGTACGCAAAACCACCTTATCTGCATGGAACACCAGATAAGGAGGAGAACACTGCAGAGCAGATAACTCTGAAACTCTTCTAGCAGAAGAAATTGCAACCAAAAACAAAACTTTCCAAGATAGTAACTTAATATCTATGGAATGTAAGGGTTCAAACGGAACCCCTTGAAGAACTGAAAGAACTAGATTTAGACTCCAGGGAGGAGTCAAAGGTCTGTAAACAGGCTTGATCCTAACCAGAGCCTGAACAAAAGCTTGAACATCTGGCACAGCTGCCAGTCTTTTGTGTAGTAAGACCGATAAAGCAGAGATCTGTCCCTTTAGAGAACTTGCAGATAATCCTTTCTCCAAACCTTCTTGAAGAAAGGAGAGAATCTTAGGAATTTTTATCTTATTCCATGGGAATCCTTTGGATTCACACCAACAGATATATTTTTTCCATATTTTATGGTAAATTTTTCTAGTTACAGGTTTTCTGGCCTGAACCAGAGTATCTATCACCGAATCTGAAAACCCACGCTTTGATAGAATCAAGCGTTCAATCTCCAAGCCGTCAGTTGGAGGGAGACCAGATTTGGGTGTTCGAATGGACCTTGAACAAGAAGGTCCTGTCTCAAAGGTAGCTTCCATGGTGGAGCCGATGACATATTCACCAGGTCTGCATACCAAGTCCTGCGTGGCCACGCAGGAGCTATCAAGATCACCGAGGCCCTCTCCTGATTGATCCGGGCTATCAGCCTGGGAATGAGAGGAAACGGTGGGAATACGTAAGCTAGGTTGAAAGTCCAAGGTGCTACTAGTGCATCTACTAGAGTCGCCTTGGGATCCCTGGATCTGGACCCGTAGCAAGGAACCTTGAAGTTCTGACGAGACGCCATCAGATCCATGTCTGGAATGTCCCATAATTGAGTTATTTGGGCAAAGATTTCCGGATGGAGTTCCCACTCCCCCGGATGAAATGTCTGACGACTCAGAAAATCCGCTTCCCAATTTTCCACTCCTGGGATGTGGATCGCAGACAAGTGGCAGGAGTGATCCTCCGCCCATTGAATTATTTTGGTCACTTCTTTCATCGCCAGGGAACTCTTTGTTCCCCCTTGATGATTGATATAAGCAACAGTCGTCATGTTGTCTGATTGGAACCTTATGAATTTGGCCTTTGCTAGTTGAGGCCAAGCTCTGAGAGCATTGAATATCGCTCTCAGTTCCAGAATGTTTATCGGGAGAAGAGACTCCTCCCAAGACCATAGACCCTGAGCTTTCAGGGATTCCCAGACCGCACCCCAGCCCACTAAACTGGCGTCGGTCGTGACAATGACCCACTCTGGCATGCAGAAGCTCATTCCCTGAGACAGATGGTCCAGGGTCAGCCACCAACGGAGTGAATCTCTGGTCTTTTGATCTACTTGAATCATTGGAGACAAGTCTGTATAATCCCCATTCCACTGTTTGAGCATGCACAGTTGTAATGGTCTTAGATGAATTCGTGCAAAAGGAACTATGTCCATTGTTGCAACCATCAATCCTATTACTTCCATGCACTGCGCTATGGAAGAACGAGGAACAGAATGAAGCACTTGACAAGAGCTTAGAAGTTTTGATTTTCTGACCTCTGTCAGAAAAATCCTCATTTCTAAGGAATCTATTATTGTTCCCAAGAAGGGAACTCTTGTTGACGGGGACAGAGAACTCTTTTCTTTGTTCACCTTCCATCCGTGAGATGTGAGAAAGGCTAGAACGATGTCCGTATGAGCCTTTGCCTTTGACAGGGACGACGCTTGTATTAGAATGTCGTCCAAGTAAGGTACTACTGCAATGCCCCTTGGTCTTAGAACCGCTAGAAGGGACCCTAGCACCTTTGTGAAAATCCTTGGAGCAGTGGCTAATCCGAATGGAAGAGCCACAAACTGGTAATGTTTGTCCAGAAAAGCGAACCTTAGGAACTGATGATGTTCCTTGTGGATAGGGATATGTAGGTACGCATCCTTTAGATCCACGGTAGTCATAAATTGACTTTCCTGGATGGTGGGTAGAATCGTTCGAATGGTTTCCATTTTGAACGATGGTACCCTGAGATATTTGTTTAGGATCTTCAAATCCAAAATTGGTCTGAACGTTCCCTCTTTTTTGGGAACTACGAACAGATTGGAATAAAATCCCATTCCTTGTTCCTTTATTGGAACTGGGTGTATCACTCCCATCTTTAACAGGTCTTCTACACAATGTAAGAATGCCTGTCTCTTTATTTGGTTTGAGGATAAGTGAGACTTGTGGAACCTTCCCCTTGGGGGTAGTTCCTTGAATTCCAGGAGATAACCTTGAGAAACTATTTCTAGCGCCCAAGGATCCTGAACATCTCTTGCCCAAGCCTGAGCAAAGAGAGAAAGTCTGCCCCCCACCAGATCCGGTCCCGGATCGGGGGCTACTCCTTCATGCTGTTTTGTTAGCAGTGGCAGGCTTATTGGCCTGCTTACCCTTGTTCCAGCCTTGCATTGGTTTCCAGGCTGGTTTGGGTTGTGAGGCATTACCCTCTTGCTTAGAGGATGCAGAATTAGAGGCTGGTCCATTTCTGCGAAAGGGACGAAAATTAGGTTTATTTTTAGCCTTAAAAGACCTATCCTGTGGAAGGGCGTGGCCCTTTCCCCCAGTGATGTCTGAAATAATCTCTTTCAAATCAGGTCCAAATAAAGTTTTACCTTTGAAAGGAATGTTAAGCAATTTTGTCTTGGATGACACATCCGCTGACCAAGACTTTAGCCAAAGCGCTCTGCGCGCCACGATAGCAAACCCTGAATTTTTCGCCTCTAATTTTGCTAATTGCAAAGCGGCATCTAAAATAAAAGTGTTAGCCAATTTAAGTGCGTGAACTCTGTCCATAACCTCCTCATATGGAGTTTCTCTACTGAGCGACTTTTCTAGTTCCTCGAACCAGAACCACGCTGCCGTAGTGACAGGAACAATGCATGAAATTGGTTGTAGAAGGTAGCCTTGCTGTACAAAAATCTTTTTAAGCAAACCTTCCAATTTTTTATCCATAGGATCTTTGAAAGCACAACTATCTTCGATAGGAATAGTAGTGCGTTTGTTTAGAGTAGAAACTGCCCCCTCGACCTTGGGGACTGTCTGCCATAAGTCCTTTCTGGGGTCGACCATAGGAAATAATTTCTTAAATATAGGGGGAGGAACAAAAGGTATGCCGGGCTTTTCCCACTCTTTATTTACTATGTCCGCCACCCGCTTGGGTATAGGAAAAGCGTCGGGGGGCACCGGAACCTCTAGGAACCTGTCCATCTTGCATAATTTCTCTGGAATGACCAAATTGTCACAATCATCCAGAGTAGATAACACCTCCTTAAGCAGTACGCGGAGATGTTCTAATTTAAATTTAAATGTCACAACATCAGGTTCAGCTTGATGAGAAATTTTTCCTGAATCTGAAATTTCTCCCTCAGACAAAACCTCCCTCATGGCCCCTTCAGATTGGTGTGAGGGTATCACAGAACAATTATCATCAGCGTCCTCTTGCTCTTCAGTGTTTAAAACAGAGCAATCGCGCTTTCTCTGATAAGTAGGCATTTTGGATAAAAGATTTGCTATGGAGTTATCCATTACAGCCGTTAATTGTTGCATGGTAATAAGTATTGGCGCACTAGATGTACTAGGGGCCTCCTGCATGGGCAAAACTGGTGTAGACACAGTAGGAGAAGATGTACTATCATGTTTACTCCCCTCATTTGAGGAATCATCTTGGGCAATATCATTATTTGTGGCAGTACTGTCCTTACTTTGTTTGGACGCTATGGCACAATTATCACATAAATTTAAATGGGGAGACACATTGGCTTTCATACATATAGAACATAGCTTATCTGAAGGTACAGACATGTTAAACAGGCTTAAACTTGTCAACAAAGCACAAAAAACGTTTTAAAATAAAACCGTTACTGTCACTTTAAATTTCAAACAGAAAACACTTTATTACTGAATATGTGAAAAAGTATGAAGGAATTGTTCAAAAATTACCAAAATTTCACCACAGTGTCTTAAAGCCTTAAAAGTATTGCACACCAAATTTCAGAGCTTTAACCCTTTGCTAAGACCCAACCAAGCCCTGAGGGGAATACGATACCAAATGACGCCTTCTAAAAGCTTTTTCAGAGATTCTTAGATCCTCACACATGCATCTGCATGCCCTGCTCTCCAAAAACAACTGCGCATTAATGGCGTGAAAATGAGGCTCAGTCTATGACTAGAAAGGCCCCCTGACTGAAAAAGGTGTCCAATACAGTGCCTGCCGTTTTATAAACGTTCCCCAAGATTATAAATGCCAATTATTAGCCTAAATCTGAATAATATGCACAAATAAAGCAATCGATTTAGCCCATAAAAATGTCTACCAGTTTTTTAGCCCATAATAAGCCCTTTATTCTGTTTGTTTTTGACTAAGAAAATGGCTTACCGGTCCCCATGAGGGGAAATGACAGCCTTCCAGCATTACACAGTCTTGTTAGAAATATGGCTAGTCATACCTTAAGCAGAAAAGTCTGCTAACTGTTTCCCCCAACTGAAGTTACTTCATCTCAACAGTCCTATGTAGAAACAGCAACCGATTTTAGTTACTGTCTGCTAAAATCATCTTCCTCTTACAAACAGAAATCTTCATCCTTTTCTGTTTCAGAGTAAATAGTACATACCAGCACTATTTTAAAATAACAAACACTTGATAGAAGAATAAAAACTACATTTAAACACCAAAAAACTCTTAACCATCTCCGTGGAGATGTTGCCTGTGCAACGGCAAAGAGAATGACTGGGGTGGGCGGAGCCTAGGAGGGATCATGTGACCAGCTTTGCTGGGACTCTTTGCCATTTCCTGTTGGGGAAGAGAATATCCCACAAGTAAGGATGACGCCGTGGACCTGACACACCAATGTTGGAGAAAATGTTGTTTTTTAAGGGGATGTAATTATATCTGAAAAGGTCTTGTATACAGGGGGTCAGGAATACTCCTAGATATTTAAGTTTATGGTGTGCTATCTGTACATGATATTTCTCCTTCAAGTTGTGTATATGTTGGGCCTGTGTGTTGATGTTCATTAATTCGGACTTGTTTAAATTTAGGAGGAAATTAGAAACTGCCCCATATGAATCTAATTCTTTCAATAGCTCGGGTATTGAGGATTCTGCTTTGGTTAATGTGAAAAGGACATTGTCTGCATATAGCGATTGCTTATGTTCCTTATCTCCTACCACAATGCCTTTAATTTTATCGTTTAGTCGAATCTTATGTGCTAACACCTCAATAGATATGGCGAACAGTAATGGTGAGAGTGGGCATCCCTGCCTCGTCCCGTTACTAATGTTGAATTAATTGGAGAGCGTCCCATTAACCCGGACCCTCGCATTTGGGGCGGAATAAAGCGCCATTGTCATGTTGAGAAAAGCCTTTGGAATTCCCATCTCTTTCATCGCTCTTTGTAGAAAAGGCCACCCCACCCTGTCAAAGGCCTTTTCTGCGTCTGTCGCAAATAATACCATAGGGATCCCTGTTACTTTTGCGTGATTTATTAACTGAATGACTTTAGTTATATTGTCCCTCGCTTCTCTCCTTGGGACAAACCCCACCTGGTCGTTTACAATTAAGTTGGGTAATGTTTTGTTCAGCCTATTCGCTAGAATCTTTGCCAATATTTTCATGTCTGTATTGATCAGAGAGATAGGTCTAAAGTTTCCTGGGCATGTTGCTGGCCGTCCTGGTTTGGTAAGAACCGTTATGTGTGCTTCTAAAAGATTCCTAGCTAATCTTGGGTCTTCTCCAAGCTTATTAAATAATTGTAACATATGAGGGGCTAAAACTTCCCCGCATTTTTTGTAGTATATAGGTGTAAAACCATCTGGGCCAGGGCTTTTCCCTGAAGGCGTGTCTTTAATGGCTTGTTGCAGTTCCTCTAAGGTTATATTAGCTGATAATGAATTAGCTGTGTCTGAGGCTATTTTAGGGAGCTCTAAGTTTTTAAAGTATAGGTTTAGGTTTTCTTCAAGTAGTGCGTCTTCCTGTGTGCTGCTGTCTTTTAAGTTGTATAGTTTACTATAGTAGTTCCTGAAGGTATGTGCAATTGAAGAGCTGTCTTTTACTATTTTACCATCAGGTGTCTCTAGTGTGTGAACATAGGTATTTAATTGTTTCCTCCTCAAGGTTCTGGCTAAAATCTTACCTGGTTTGTTTCCCCCTTCAAAATAATACTGTTTAAGAAATACTGCTGTCCTTTGATGTATTTCAGTCAAGAATCGCTTCAGTTCTACCCTTGTGTCAGAGAGTTCTGTTAGGATTTTATTGTTGGCTGGGTTTTGATTGTGAGCTGACTCTAAGGAGCTGACTTTTTGTAATAGTTCAGTGTGTTTTTCTCGTGCTAGTCTGTTTAGTTTGGATTTATGCTTTATTATTATCCCTCTGAGTACAGTTTTATGAGCTTCCCACTCTACCTGTTGGGAGGAAGTAGTGTGTGTATTCAAGTCAAAATATTCGACAATATGTTTTTGAATTGTCTCTAACAGTTTTGAATCGTTTAGGAGGGAGTCATCCAATCTCCAGACCTTGTGGGAGATCGGGACATCGGGCCATATCACCTTGCAGGTGACTGGAGCATGGTCGGACCATGTTAGGGTTCCTATGTCGCACTCATTTGTGATAGATAGTCCTTGTGTGTCTGTATATATATGGTCAATTCTGGTGTAACTGTTATGAGGGTTAGAATAAAATGTATAATCTCGGTCTAGGGGATGCAAAGTCCTCCAGATGTCATGAAGTGTGAGACTATGGAAGATATTTTTAATGGCTCTTAATTTCTTATGAGGAACACTTGATGACCCCCTGGAGGAGTCCAAATGGGGCTCCAGAGAAACATTAAAATCCCCTGCTAAGAATACTACTCCTTTGGCATGGTCTAGATATAGATTAGAGATTTTTTTGAAAAACCCGGTGTGGGTTTGACTCGGGGCGTATACATTAATTAAGGTGATATGATGACCATATAGTAGACCAGAAAGCAGAAGATATCTGCCCTCGGGGTCTATTTCCGTGTGGGTTATATTCACCGGCAGGGATCTGTGGAACAGTATGCCCACTCCGGCTTTTTTGTTAGAACCAGAGGCGAAATAGGCTGTGGGGTATTGAGCATTATGCCATTTAGGTTCTTTTCCCCTCTTAAAATGTGTTTCTTGGAGCATTAAGATGTGGCTGTTAAGTTTATTTAGTTCTCTAAACGCTATAGAGCATTTACCAGGGTTATTTAAGCCTTTAGCGTTAATTGTAGTGATTTGTAGCGTGTGATCCTGGAATTTACTAATTTTGGGCTGCATCTTGGTATGTGGAAGGAGAGGATGGAGGGATCAAGGGAAGAGAAAAAAAAAAAAAAAAGGGGGAAATGGATATTCAGGTAGACAGAAATCAAGGGGAGAAGGATATTAGAAAAAGTGAGAAGAAGAACAGCCCAAGAGTGGGTTAAGTTACAAGTTGTTGGAAAGGTATAGTAATATCTAGATATCACTATCTAAGAAATAGAGACGTGGGTGAACAGAAAATGTGTCAAATGTAGCAAATAATACTAATGCAACAATTAGGGGTAGTAGACCCTTGTACGGCAAATAACAAACATTAATTTAACAGATAATACAAATCCAGCGTTGGATGAGGAGTGATGGGAGGGGGGGGGGTATGGTGGGGGGTTAGGATGGGAGGGGGAGAGGTAGTTGGGAAAAGGGGAGGGGACATTCAGCAGTGAGGTAGAATATGCTGATTGTGCAATCATATAGGTACCTTTTATAAAACATTATCGTGAGCATTTTCTATCTAAATAACTCTCTAATAACAAAAACAATACATGAACAAGCTAACATTCAGGTCAATTAAAATGCTATCAACCTATCATCTTGTTTAAACATTTCTCCATTTTATCATAATGACTATGAGAAGATGTGAGCCCTTTAAAGTTAGACCCAAACCCATCTAAACTACAAATCTTTTAACGGATAGTCTCATAGCGTCCTTTTACATAGTCCTTTATATAATTGCTCTAACAAAACATTTGAGTCGTGGTCATCCATGGTCTCGGTAGGTCTGCTTGTCTCCCCCTTTGACGGGGGCTGCACAATTTTTTCTGTACTGTTCGATAGGGCCAAGTCTTTGTAGAAAAGTTGAGGATCGGTGCCTGGCCTGTAAATGATTGTCCTATTGTTATGATTAACAATAATGGATACCGGGAAACCCCATCGGTACTGTACTTTGTTCCTGCGAAGGTGAGAAGTTATGTGGGATAGTTCTCTACGTTTCTGTAGTGTGACTGGAGATAGATCTGTAAAAATCTGTATTTCCTCCCCTACATGCGTAATAGGGTGTTTGGTTCTGGCATTCCGAAGGATCTCCTCCTTGTCCTTGAAACTTAGAAATTTAACTATAATGTCTCTGGGCGGTGCTTTCGGCGGCGGCTTAGGCCGAAGTGCCCTGTGGGCTCTTTCAATTGGAACCTCATTAGCTGTAGGGGTATCCTTTATTACCCTAAAAAGGGCCTGGAGATATCCTTCTATTGCCGGAGGATTACAGTTTCTGATATGCCCCTAAATCTGAGATTGTTGCGTCTGCAACGGTTGTCTAGGTCCTCCATTTTATCAGTTAGGTAATAAACTTGTTCAGCTTGACTTTTTAACTCCTCGGTGTTGTGCTTTATATTCTCTGTAATGGAACCTTGCTGTCCCTCCACTGTCCTTACTCTTTGATCCAGAGCACTTAAATCCTTTCTAAGATCCCCAAAAAGATTTCTCATTTCTTGCAAGACTCCCTGGATATCTTCTTTTGAGGAAAGGTGTTGTATGTCATTTTTTGTGATGAAAGGAGACTGTGATGCATCATTGTGAGAGGCTTGAGTTGTAGTGACATCTTGTTTGCTGGCCATGCTGTCTACAGAGTTTTCTGTCCTGTTTTCTAACGGCTTTAGATAGTGGCTGAGAGACTTGGAGGAAGTAGTTTTCCCTAATTTATTCTGCCTTTTACCAGGCATTACATTAAACACTGGAATTTTGAGGGGCGAGGATTGGTGTTATTTGTAAAGTGTCTTTTAGGGAGAAAGCGGCTGTTCTGTCCCGTAGCTAATGATTTTGTTTCTGGATGATGTGTTAGAAAGAGGCTTATAGAGGGTTTGTATATGAGCTTTTAGGAAGAGTTTGTCTGCCCTTTTGCTTATAAGATGGGTCGGATAGCCACGTGTGTACTAGAGCTTGCTATTCAGTGTTTCTGCCTTTATGCCTCTATTCCCACCGGGTCACTGGAGTGTTCCATGCACCAGTATCAAGGGCTCCTCAGTCAGCTATGCAGTTTGTGTTAGCCGAAAATAACCCATTTGGGGAATTGTGTACTCCTATTTATGTCCCTGTGCCACAGCGCAATAAGCGCGCAAGAAGTGTTCCTTCTTTAAGGATACCCCCTTAGTTAGTTCTTACCCGTACTTCAATAGCCTTGCGGTCAGGATGAGGAGGTCGACGGGTTGGGAGAGGAGCTGGTAAGATCCGTTATGTTTCCAGATGTTTTCTCTGTTATGCGCCTCTGTCGATTAAGTAGTCCCGCTGCCACGTGAGGCCTGATGTAAACGGAGGAGATGAATGCACTCCTCTGTTGCTGCAAATTGCCTCTCCGGTGCCTTTAACTTGTCGATTCTTATGCTCTGGTTGTTAATCTCTGTGTCCCCTATTTTGGGGAAGGGTTATGGGGAATAAAGCTGGATTTATGCTGTTTTTGCCTACATGGGTGATTGGAGCCCTCTCAGTGTGCGGCCATCTCCCTGCTTGGCCAGACTCCGCCCCATCCATATACTCAATTTTAAATAATAAGTAGATTTGTTAGTGTGAATGTCTGAGGAAGGATCTTCTGAATCAGATAGATCCTCATCAGAAGAGGATAAATTATTATGTTGTTGGTCATTTGAAATTTCATCAGAAGTTTTAAAAGTTTTAAAAGACCTTTAACATTTATTTTAAGGTGGAAATGCAGACAAAGCCTTCAGAATAGAATCAGAAACAAATTCTTTCAAATTTACAGGTATATCATGCACATTAGAAGTTGAAGGAACTGCAACTGGCAATGTACTATTACTAATGGATACACTATCTGCATGTAAAAGTTTATCATGATAACTATTACAAATGACATTCAGCGAGATAATTTCTACAATTTTACAACAAATGCACTTAGCTTTGGTTGAACCAATGTCACGCAGCAATGTTCCAGTAGAATCTTCTGAGGCAGGATCAGGTTGAGACATCTTGCAAAATGTAAGATAAAAAACAACATATAAAGCAAAATTATCTATTTCCTTATATGACAGTTTCAGGAATGGGAAAAAATGCAAATAGCATAGCCCTCTGATAGAAAAAAGCAAGAGGCAAAAATCAATGGGGTATTGAAATAATAAAAAAGTTTGGCGCCAAGTATGACGCACAACGTAACTAAACTTTTTTGGCGGCAAAAAAATAACCGGAAATGACACTAAAGACGCCGCCATGTGAAAGGTCTCGGCGTCAAGTATGACGCCAGAAGTGACGAACTTGCGTCATAGATGTACTTTTCCGTGCCAAATTTTTTTTTGCGCCAAGAATGACGCAATAAAGTTTAGCATTTGTCGCACCCGCGGGCCTAATACCGCCCGCATTTTGTAAGAAGTAGTCAACTGAAAAAAAAACTAAACCCCAGGTATGAAATACATTTCATATTTAAAAGATGCTTATATTCCCCAAATATGAAACTGACAGTCTGCAGAAGGAAATACATGAACCTGACTCATGGCAAATATAAGTACAATACATATATTTAGAACTTTATATAAATGCATAAAGTGCCAAACCATAGCTGAGGTGTCTTAAGAAATAAAAAACATACTTACAAAAAGACACCCATACACATATAGCAGATAGCCAAACCAGTACTAAAAGAGTTATTAGTAGAGGTAATGGTAAATTGAGAGTATATCGTCGATCTGAAAAGGGAGGTAGGAGATGAATCTCTACGACCGATAACAGAGAACCTATGAAATAGACCCCCTTTAGGGAAATCATCGTATTCAATAAGTGATACTCCCTTCACGTCCCTCTGACATTCGCTGTACTCTGAGAGGAATCGGGCTTCAACAATGCTGAGAAGCGCATATCAACGTAGAAATCTTAGCACAAACTTACTTCACCACCTCCATAGGAGGCAAAGTTTGTAAAACTGAATTGTGGGTGTGGTGGGGGGTGTATTTATAGGCATTTTGAGGTTTGGGAAACTTTGCCCCTCCTGGTAGGATTGTATATCCCATATGTCACTAGCTCATGGACTCTTGCCAATTACATGAAAGAAATAAGATCTGTAGTGTATATCTATTTCTTTATAAATGAAAAATATTCGGCTAAATCTTGCAATTGGAATGAAATATTTTTAGTAATTCGTAATATTATGATAATATTTAAATATTTTAAATAATCAAATTCAATGTAACACAGTACTAAATGAAAAATGATAGTAGGTTGTGTGCAATTATTCTAGTGAAAACTCCATTCAAGATTAGCATGTTGATTACATAAACATATTTGTGCGCACAATGTGAATGTTTGGAACATTTTTCATTTGCTTGAAAGAAATCTCTATAAATATGTTGTAATATATATTTTTAATGTGTGCATAAAGCTATTTCTATAAATTTTTTAATATTTGCATTCCACAATGTAATCAAATTATTCTAAAGAGTTGCACATGTAATTGCTGTCGAAATAGTTGATTGTTTGCAAACAACATAATGCTGTGCATATGGTAACATACATTGAGCCCCAGGACAGCTCACGTATATTAAGGCTGCAGATCACTATTCCTATTCCCCTCTGCTTACACTGCAGCATGCATAAGTAGTTAATGTCCATAAAACCATGGCTGAGGTGTCAACCCTAGCCGCACTCCAGGGATCATTGTAAACTGTGCTAAAGATGTAAATCCAATTAAAGTGACCGTTGTCTTTTCTTGTGTTGACCCTATGATTATTATTTGTATATGCATACGCTCATGATGTGTTAATATACAATTATTCTAAGCTGTTTTCCAGCACATTGATAGTTGTCACCATTTTAATTAATTACTCTGTTTTAATTGAAAAAACATGTTCGTATCCAATCAACTTATGACATCACAGCCCAAACAGGACTTTAAGCATGTAAGTGGTGTAGTGCGAAAACAATATCGTAGAAAATCCTCTTGCGATAATATTTGCTAACCCATAAATGGCACAAGCAAGTGATGTTTCTACTTTCAACTTGTAATCCCATGCCAAAACATTCATATTACTGAATGAGACGTATATCTAGCAGATGTAGATACACTTTTGAAAGCATATTTTAGGACAACTAAAAGGTATATGTTCGTTGTAGATTAAAGGGACACTCAATCAAAATTAAACTTTCATTATTCAGATAGAGCATGCAATTTGAAACAACTTTCCAATTTACTTCAATTAACAAAATGTGCACAGTCTTTTTATATATAAACTTTTTGAGTTACCAGCCCCTACTGAGCATGTGCAAGAATAAGTGTGTATGCATTTGTGAATGGCTGATTGCTGTCACATGGTACGTGTATGCATTTGTGATTGGCTGATGGCTGTCACATGGTACAGGGGGAGTGGAAAAAGACATAACTTTTAAAATTGTCAGAAAAATAATCTAGTAGTTATTTGAAGTTCAGACTAAGTGCTATTGCATTGTCTTGTTATCTTGCATTTGCTGCTCATGCAAATCTACAGTGTTGACTGGTCCTTTAAGTATAATGACAGAATGTAAATTTAGCCCTCAACAACCCAGTGACTTATATGTACACCACACGCAAGGTTCATGATAGTAATAATTTGAGAACGCAAATTACGGCTTTGCGTAAACACTATTTTACGCTCCAACTGTAATCTAGTCCATACTCTTGATATTTAGGCTTAGGTTCAACTTTTTGCATTTCAAAATGTTACATTGTAGAGCCAAGTTAAAAATTTTGATGCATCAGATATCATGCACTGGGGCATTTAGCTCACTGGTGATTAGCTAGAAAATATACTTTAAAGGGACAGTTTTCTCCATTTTAATGTGTTCCCAATTGCCCATCTTACCGGCTAAAGTGTGTCTAATTGTTTGCAAACAGACCCATTGGTCCCAATTTATCAAAGTCTGGCAGACCTGATCCGACAGTGCGGATCAGGTCCGCCAGACCTCGCTGAATACGGCGAGCAATACGCTCGCTGTATTCAGCATTGCACCAGCAGCTCACAACAGCTGCACAGCAGCTGCAACGCTGCCCCCTGCAGAATCGCGGCCAGTGGGCCGCCAGCAGGGGGGTGTCAATCAACCCGATCGTACATGATCGGGTTGATTTCCGGCGATGTCTGTCCAGCTGCTCTGAGCAGGCGGACAGGTTATGGAGCAACAGTCTTTTTGATCGCTGCTTCATAACTGCTGTTTCTGGCGAGTCTGAAGACTCGTCAGAAACACGGGGCATCAAGCTCCATTCGGAGCTTGATAGAAAGTCCCCATTACCTTTACTTTATTATTTGAAATAGTTGTTTTTGTCTGTTAAAACCAACACCTATACTAAAAATATGAATACAGTCTAAGTCCATTTATCTGAGCATGACCTTGAGAACAATAGGTGATGGTTTTCATGAGCAAAACCAGCTACTCAAAATACAAAAATAAATAAGGAACAATTTACCATAATTAAATAGTCTGCAGAAGGTAAAACAAGTAATTTAAAACACATTAATGGGAAACAATGTTTAGTACAGTGTCTGTTTAAGCGACCTTCAATGACATTCAAACATGATTTTGTCTTAACATTAATGTCACAGCATCTTAACAAGAAACTATTCATTTAACCCATTGTTTCTGCCTTGTTTCTGAATTTACTGTTTCCTCCACCCCAGTCTTTGCAGTAGCTGCCCTAACTAGTAAGGAGGGGGAAACTATTCCCTTAAAAAACAAATGCTCTCCAAATATGTCTAGATATTTGCTAATATGAATGTTTTATTAGTATTTTGCATTATTTATATTTTTATATTAAATTAACATAATAATAATAATAATAATAATAATAATAATAATAAAATGCGTCTTTTTCAGGTGGGGTTTTTGGGTGGTTGGTTGGACTAGCCACAAAGAAAATAAGCATACGGCTAGATTTAGAGTTTGGCGGTAGCCGTCAAACCAGCTTTAGAGGCTCCTAACACTGGTTTTGGGCTACCGCTGGTATTTGGAGTCAGTCAGGAAAGTGTCTAACGCTCACTTTGCAGCCGCGATTTTTCCATACCGCAGATCCCCCTACGCCATTTGCGTATCCTATCTTTTCAATGGGATCTTTCTAACGCCGGTATTTAGAGTCTTGGCTGAAGTGAGCGTTAGAAATCTAATGACAAAACTCCAGCCGTAGAAAAAAGTCAGTAGTTAAGAGCTTTCTGGGCTAACGCCGGTTTATAAAGCTCTTAACTACTGTGCTCTAAAGTACACTAACACCCATAAACTACCTATGTACCCCTAAACTGAGGTCCCCCTACATCGCCGCCACTCTATTAAAAATTTTTAACCCCTAATCTGCCGACCGCACACCGCCGCCACCTACGTTATCCCTATGTACCCCTAATCTGCTGCCCCTAATACCGCCGACCCCTATATTATATTTATTAATCCCTAATCTGCCACCCCCGCTATCGCTGACCCTTCATTCGTCGTCTAGTCATCGGAAGAAGAGGATGGATCCGCGGTGGAGGTCTTGAAGATTAGCCGGTCGTCATCGGATGGAAGAACATAGAAGATGCGGCTTGGATGCAGATGTTTGCCGGTCCGGATGTCCTCTTCTGCTCGCTTGGATCAAGACTTCAGCCGGAGGATGGATGTCTTCAGCCCCCCGCTTGGGCTTGGATCAAGACATCGGAGCCAGGACGGATCGGTGTGATACCCGGTGTGGTGAAGATAAGGTAGGAAGATCTTCAGGGGCTTAGTGTTAGGTTTATTTAAGGGGGGTTTGGGTTAGATTAGGGGTATGTGGGTGGTGGGTTGTAATGTTGGGGGGGTATTGTATGTTTTTTTTCTCCAGGCAAAAGAGCTGAATTCTTTGGGGCATGCCCCGCAAATGGCCCTTTTAAGGGCTGGTAAGGTAAAAGAACTTTTCTATTTTAATTTTAGAATAGGGTAGGGCATTTTTTTATTTTGGGGGGCTTTGTTATTTTATTAGGGGGCTTAGAGTAGGTGCAATTAGTTTAAAATTGTTGTAATATTTTTATAATGTTTGTAAATATTTTTTTATTTTTTGTAACTTAGTTCTTTTTTATTTTTTGTACTTTAGTTAGTTTATTTAATTGTATTTATTTGTAGGTATTTTATTTAATTAATTTATTGATAGTGTAGTGTTAGGTTTAATTGTAGATAATTGTAGGTAGTTTATTTAATTTATTTATTGATAGTGTAGTGTTAGGTTTAATTGTAACTTAGGTTAGGATTTATTTTACAGGTAATTTTGTAATTATTTTAACTAGGTAACTATTAAATAGTTATTAACTATTTAATAGCTGTTGTACCTGGTTAAAATAATAACAAAGTTGCCTGTAAAATAAATATTAATCCTAAAATAGCTACAATATAATTATTATTTATATTGTAGCTATATTAGGGTTTATTTTATAGGTAAGTATTTAGCTTTAAATAGGATTAATTTATTTAATAAGAGTTAATTTATTTCGTTAGATTTAAATTATATTTAACTTAGGGGGGTGTTAGTGTTAGGGTTAGACTTAGCTTTAGGGGTTAATACATTTATTAGAGTAGCGGCGAGCTCCGGTCGGCAGATTAGGGGTTAATAAGTGTAGGTAGGTGGAGGCGACGTTGGGGGCGGCAGATTAGGGGTTAATAAATATAATATAGGGGTCGGCGGTGTTAGGGGCAGCAGATTAGGTGTACATAGGTATAATGTAGGTTGCGGCGGTGTACGGAGCGGCAGGTTAGGGGTTAATAATAATATGCAGGGGTCAGCGATAGCGGGGGCGGCAGATTAGGGGTTAATAAGTGTAAGGTTAGGGGTTTTTAGACTCGGGGTACATGTTAGGGTGTTAGGTGCAGACATAGGAAGTGTTTCCCCATAGGAAACAATGGGGCTGCGTTAGGAGCTGAACGCTGCTTTTTTGCAGGTGTTAGTTTTTTTTTCAGCTCAAACAGCCCCATTGTTTCCTATGGGGGAATCGTGCACAAGCACGTTTTTGAAGCTGGCCGCGTCCGTAAGCACCGCTGGTATCGAGAGTTGAAGTGGCGGTAAATACGATCTACGCTCCCTTTTTTGGAGCTTAACGCAGCCCTTCTGTGAACTCTAAATACCAGCGGTATTTAAAAGGTGCGGGAGAAAAAAGCACGCGTAGCTAACGCACCCCTTTGGCCGCAGAACTCTAAATCTAGCCGATAGTGACTGGTTAACTGTAAAACAGGATTTTGATGCATTGGTTTCCTTTTGGTAATAACTATTATAAATTGATGTCTAGACATAAGAGTTACAAAAAAAAAAAAAAAAAAAAGTTTTGCTGCAACAGGCAAATCATTTTACAAATATTAACAATACAAAAACAGAAAAATGTCCTGGTTTATAATTTAAAGGAAATAAGATTTTTTCTACTCATTAAATATCTTGGTAAAACTACCTGGTAACAGATTCAGGGTCCTTAAAATGAGAAGCTTTGGAGGCAGGGATTTAGGAAACATGAGCATAAGATGTGTTTTTTAAAGTGCAGTTGTTAAATGTGGTTTACCAGGAAATGGGCACATTATCTCCTGAACCT